>NW_022611240.1:0-29444 GCF_004382195.2 Drosophila sechellia
ATATGTTATTATTTAATTTACTCATATCAATTGCCAAATCATATGAATACATAAGTTTGAACAATATGAGAGTCGCAACCACTGCCTACCTATAGTAGTTTTTGAACCCTCTGTTAATTCCGGTCGTTTACACTACTATACCCTCTCACTAAATGGCTTTTCCTATAATACTAAGAGAATATGGAATATCTCTGCATTTTTCCCATATATAATTAATTAACCATTTTCATATGTATATTATATTAATTTACATACAATGCCAAAATCATAGAATACATAAGTTTTGAACAATATGAGAGTCGGCAACCACTGCCTACCTATATAGTTTTGAACCCTCTGTCGTAATTCCGGTCGTTTACACTACTATACCCTCTCACTTAAATGGCTTTTCTCTATAATACTAAGAGAATATGGGAATATCTTTGCTTTCCCATATACATATAATAATTAACATTTCATATGTATATTATTTAATTTACTCATATAATTGCCAAATCATATGAATACATAAGTTTTGAACAATATGAGAGGTCGCAACCACTGCCTACCATAGTAGTTTTGAACCCTCTGTCGTAATTCCGGTCGTTTACACTACTATACCCTCTCACTATAATGGATTTTCTCTATAATACTAAGAGAATGTGGGAATATTTCAGCATTTTTCCCTTATACATATAATAATTAATCATTTTCATATGTATATTATTTAATTTACTCATACAATTGCCAAAATCATATGAATACATAAGTTTGAACAATATGAGAGGTCGGCAACCACTGCCTACTATAGTAGTTTTTGAACCCTCTGTCGTAATTCCGGTCGTTTACACTACTATACCCTCTCACTTAAATGCTTTTCTCTATAATACTAAGAGAATAGGGAATATCTTAGCATTTTTCCCATATACATATAATAATTAACCATTTTCATATGTATATTTTTTAATTTACTCATATAATTGCCAAAATCATATAAATACATAAGTTTGAACAATATCAGAGGTCGGCAACGGTCTTTCCTCTATAATACTAAGATAATATGGAATATTTCATCATTTTTCCCTTATACATATAATAATTAATCATTTTCATATGTATATTATTTAATTTACTCGTATAATTGTCAAAATCCTATGAAACATAAGAGAATACATATGAGAGGTCGCGCAACCAAATATAGTAGTGTGATGACGAGGTGTTTGGCAACTTGACACAATTCATTAAAGTCTTTATATTAAAATTATATGATAGGACAATATCATATGCGTCACTAAATTGATGACGAGGTGTTTGGCAACTTGACACAATTCTTAAGTCTTATATAATTATATGATAGGACAATATCATATGCGTCACTAAATTGATGACGAGGTGTTTGGCAACTTGATACAATTCTTAAAGTCTTTATATAAAAATTATATAAAGGACAATATCATATGCGTCACTAAATTGATGACGAGTGTTTGGCAACTTGAACAATCATTAAAGTCTTTATATTAATTATATGATAGGGACAATATCATATGCGTCACTAAATTGATGACGAGGTGTTTGGCAACTTGATACAATTCTTAAGTCTTATATTAAAATTATATGATAGGACAATATCATATGCGTCACTAAATTGATGACGAGGTGTTTGGCAACTTGACACAATTCATTAAAGTCTGTATATTAATTATATGATAGGGACAATATCATATGCGTCACTAAATTGATGACGAGGTGTTTGGCAACTTGATACAATTCTTTAAAGTCTTTATATCAAAAATTATATGATAAGGACAATATCATATGCGTCACTAAATTGATGACGAGGTGTTTGGCAACTTGACACAATCCATTAAAGTCTTTATATTAATTATATGATAGGGACAATATCATATGCGTCACTAAATTGATGACGAGGTGTTTGGCAACTTGATACAATTCTTTAAAGTCTTTATATCAAAAATTATATGATAAGGACAATATCATATGCGTCACTAAATTGATGACGAGGTGTTTTGGCCACTTGACACCAATTCCATTAAAGTCTTTATATTATTATAGATAGGGACAATATCATATGCGTCACTAAATTGATGACGAGGTGTTTGGCAACTTGATTCAATTCTTTAAAGTCTTTATATCAAAAATTATATGATAAGGACAATATCATATGCGTCACTAAATTGATGACGAGGTGTTTGCAACTTGACACAATTCATTAAAGTCTTTATATTAATTATATGATAGGGACAATATCATATGCGTCACTAAAATTGATGACGAGGTGTTTGGCAACTTGATACAATTCTTTAAAGTCTTTATATCAAATTATATGATAGGACAATATCATATGCGTACTAATTGATGACGAGGTGTTTGGCACTTGAAAATTCATTAAGTCTTTATATAATTATATGATAGGGACAATATCATATGCGTCACTAAATTGATGACGAGGTGTTTGGCAACTTGACACAATCCATTAAAGTCTTTATATTAATTATATGATAGGGACAAATATCATATGCGTCACTAAATTGATGACGAGGTGTTTGGCTACAGGAAAAAATCATTTATTTATCGAATCATCAAGCAAAGGATAAGCTTCAGTGGATCGCAGTATGGCAGCTGCTCAACCACTTACAACACCTTGCCTGTTACAAAAGTCGTTTACAATTGATTCTAGGCTTTGTCATTGTATTAAATAATGCTTTTATATGTAACTAGCGCGGCATCAGGTGATCGAAGATCCTCCTAATTTACTATGTTACAAATTACATTGGCATCACATCCATTGTCGTTTATAAAATAAATTATAAACTTTAAATGGTTTAGAAGCCATACAATGCAAATTGCCCCTTATTTATCATTGCAGTCCAGCACGGATACGACTTAGAGGCGTTCAGGCATAATCCAACGGACGTAGCGTCATACCACTGTTCGCTCGAACAAGTATTGTGCCATTGGTCCGTACTGCGGTTCCTCTCGTACTACGCAGGAATGCTGTCGCAACAACGTTTTGTCATTAGTAGGGTAAAACTAACCTGTCTCACGACGGTCTAAACCCAGCTCACGTTCCCTTGCATGGGTGAACAATCCAACGCTTGGTGAATTTTGCTTCACAATGATAGGAAGAGCCGACATCGAAGGATCAAAAAGCGACGTCGCTATGAACGCTTGGCCGCCACAAGCCAGTTATCCCTATGGTAACTTTTCTGACACCTCTTGTTAAAAACTCTTTAAACCAAAAGGATCGATAGGCCGAGCTTTTGCTGTCCCTGTGTGTACTGAACACCGAGATCAAGTCAGCATTTGCCCTTTTGCTCTATGTGTGGTTTCTGTCCGCACTGAGCTGGCCTTGGGACACCTCCGTTATTATTTGAGAGATGTACCGCCCCAGTCAAACTCCCTACCTGGCAATGTCCTTGAATTGGATCATACCTGAGTAATTGGAGTTATACCAAATTTTCAAATCAAAAATACATAAATGCATCGTTTTATTAAAGAATTTGTTTGCGATTATATAACAAACTCGTGATACTTTGATCAAGAAGCTTGCATCAAAACCCAATACCATAAGATATAATAAATATATCCGTATAATGGCTAGGAAATGATACACGTTCCATTTAATCAAGTAAGTAAGGAAACAATAAGAGTAGTGGTATTTCATTGACGATACCAAACCGAGGTCTAATATCTCCCACTTATTCTACACCTCTTATGTCTCCTTACACTGCCAGATTAGAGTCAAGCTCAAAAGGGTCTTCTTTCCCCGCTAATTATTCCAAGCCCGTTCCTTGGCTGTGGTTTCGCTAGATAGTAGATAGGGACAGTGACTTTCGGACCTCTCCGAACTTGTTTTACGTGGCGTGTTCCACACTGAAGGGATTACAACCACGACACCCTGAACACCCACAAGTGGTGCATGTATCAACATGGTGCATGAGTCTGGATACGCCAGACAAACGTCCCGGACTGGAAGCTATAGCTATGTACATAGCGACCACCCCGGTAGCAATTCGAGTACTTGCTTGCCGGGCAAGCACTCCCCCTTGCTGAGGAGCGAGATCTACCTAAAATCTCTACTGATCTCTGGGTCACAGCACCCGAGTTTTGCGCAACTAGCACCGTAACTCAAACGTCGAACACGAAGGCTCTACCCGCGATATGGGTATCAACCACAGCCACCACGATACTCCCACCAGGGGGCCTACCTCAATGTGCTGTCTTGGAGCAGCACAACCCGTGGTACCGAAAGAGAGGCTCGGTGGGCCTCCTCCTTTTGCTCCGACAAGCATGGTTAGAGGAACCAGTCGCTATATTAGTCGCCTCTTACGACAAGCAATAGCGGGCTGTGGAAGTATTCTCGCCCGCTAACCACACGGCGAAGTTTTGGGCTAAATACCCCTCCTCCTACGGAACACCTCGTCCGCAAACGCTGCCAGCCGTTGAATCCTCTGCTGATCTTCCAGGATTCTATTGAAGGTCCAGTTTTCGCCAAGGCGCTGCACTCCAAGTCCATCGAGGTTTCGCAAATCTGCATATAGAGGACAAGCGCACAATATGTGCATCCAGTCCTCATATGGATCACCACAAGCGCAAGCAGTGGTATCGCTGAGGGCTCTCCCTTGCAAAATGCGTTAAACGACCCGTGACCTGTCAGCAGGAAAGACGTCCTCATCGAGAATCCAAAGCTTGGATCTCGATAGGCGAGAGTGACGTATGGGATGAACTTGTGCGTCACCCGTCCTGGTTCGCTGTCGTCATCCCATCTGTTTTGCCAATTCTGCAGCAAGCACTCCTCTAGGCGAGTCTTCCTCTGCTTCCAGCTTAGACACGTAGTGTCCTCGCCGTATAGCCAGTCGTTCTCCTCCAGCGGGTATCCACGCTTCAGCTTGTACTTGACCGCTAAAAACTTAGCAGCCAAGTCAAGCGGGGGAGCTCCGCCAAGTACCTGCAGTGCCACTGTGGACACTGTTCGGCATACCGAAAGGCATCCAAGCAGGATTAGCCTCTGGCAGGAGGCTAGTCGTCTCCGGGCGGCTACCTGTTCGGCGGTGTCATACCATACCGGGGCACCAAACAGCACACAAGGTGCCATGAGTCCGTCATATATGGTCCGCCTGGCTCGAGGACTGAAGCCCCAGTCGGCTCGAAGCACACGCGCCAATGCTCCAACGACTCCGGTCATCCGCTGGCGAAGCGAAGCTATGTGCGTGAGGAATTTCATTCCTTCACTGACCGTGATGCCAAGGTACCGACAGCTACGCACATACGGAAGGTTCGCTCCAGCAAACCTCACCGTAGGCGCACGTCTCAAGGCACCTTTCAGCAGCATTATTACCGTCTTGCTGGTCGAGACGGTAACGCCAACTTCCGCTCCCCACGCTTCTACGATGGACATCAGCTCTGCACCTTTTTCCTCTAGCTCAGCTCGGGAATTTCCCTCGACGAGAAGCAGCAAGTCATCCGCGTATGCACTCAGCTGGCAATACGGCTGGAGACGCTGAAGCAGTACATCCATCAGTATGTCCCAGATAAATGGGCCACTGATTGACCCCTGCGGGCAGCCTCTAGTTACCGGTACATCCACAGTACCGGAACTGCTTCGGATCACTGCTCTTCGGCCGGAGAAAAAGCTCTGCCACAAGCCCATCTCCCGGCATCCCAAGTCGGCTAGTCGGCGGAGTGCAGCACTCCATTCGACGTTGTCGAATGCTCCTTTGAAGTCCACGAATGTGCCGAGCACGTATTGCGCCGGGCTGGCACAAACACTGCTCTTCACGTGCCTCCAAGCATCCTCCACACATCGTCCTTGGCGAAATCCAAATTGCCATCTGCAGCCTTCCGGAAGAACTTCTCTCACACGATTCACCATGATGGCCTCGAGCACCTTACCAAAGACTGGTAGCAAGCATATTCCTCTATATGAGGAGGGCTCACATTTGTCCTTATCTGGCCCTTTGAGCAGCGAGACAACTCGTGGGCACTTCCACTCAGCGGGAAAGTATCCTAATCGGATGCATCGGGAAAACAACGATGCAAGGTGCTCGGGTATGGCGCGCCAGACTGCCTTGCAGATAGTGCCATTAATGCCGTCCAAGCCGGGAGAGCGCCTGCTCTTCAACCGGGCAACACATGCATCAACCTCGAATACTTCGAGGGCCGGTGGGACTTCCTCCGCGATGGCAGTCGGTGCTTCGGACTCCGCAACTGGGAAGAAATTGCGGAGGAGCACTCGTGCACAGTCACCCCAATCGGTGATCATCTCGCCATTCACGCGGAGGCACCCAATCTCCGTGCACTTCCTGCGGCCTCGGCAAATCTTATAGACGCGCCCCCATGGGTCGTCGGCATGATCTCCCACGAAGCGTTTCCACTCATCCATTTTCGCCCTCCAAATGAGCTTCTTGTAGTTGGCTGAGGCCCGCCTCAGGTCGACCAATACACGCTCTATTGCGGCATCATCATCATGACGCCTTCCATTTTGAAGTAGGCGACGAAGTCTCCGGACTTCGCGCCTTGCATCACAGAGGTCGGCAGTCCACCAACGTGCTCTCCTGCTGGGCAATCGGATGGACTTTCTTCCCAGCGCAATATCACATACATTATGTACTATACTGCGCAGGGTCGAAACTTGCTGGTCCAACGGCGACTCTGAGAAGTTTTCCGGAAGTTCGGCTGCTCTACTCACCATTTCCTCCTTGAACAATCGCCAACGTGCATTGGAGAAGTTCCAGGACGGCACAGGAGCTATGCTCTCACTGCGCGCGCGGTAGTTGGTTCGGCCACAACAGTAATGATGTTGTGGTCACTCAATTCCCACTCGTCCACTCTCCACTCATATGTGGCCCACATAGATGCTGCCTCATTGACGATTGTCACGTCGATATCGCTTGTAGCTCTGTAATTATCGAACGTGTACACCTCTGTTGACTGGTTTAGGGCGGCGACTCTTGCCTCCAGCATCCACTCTGACAGCAGCTCACCCCGTCTGTAGTTAGCTTGCCCCTCGGCATGACGAGAGAGTTTGCTAAGCCACATGGGGGACACTGCATTCGCGTCGAGGCCCAGGATTGCGGGGGTTCTGCTGGCCTGCAGCAGGACCGCATCCATGTACCGGATGTACGGTTCCAGAGGTGCATCATACTGGCAGTATGCGGCGCAAAGGAAGATTGAGCCAAAACTCCCTTTCACGACCAGACATACGCCATAATCTGTGGTGAGGGTCTCCACTGGCATACAGATGGCTTCCTGGTGATCCACTAGGATGGCTGCCTTCCCTCGCCGATCGATGAAAATTCTCATTCCTTCAGGCAGCACATCCATTCCGTCCCCGCCGAGATACGGCTCCTGCACCAGCGCGAACATAGACTCCGATCTCCTGAGTCGGACTCCGAGCTCGATGGTCGCAGCTCGGCCTCGGCCACAGTTCGCTTGGATGAAGCTAAACATTAGTGTCTAGCTTGCACCCTCGCCAGCAACGCCCCGTATATCGGGCAAACGCTCGAGAGCATGTAATGCCCGAGGGTTGCCCTCTGTGGCGGCAGTTCCGGCAGTCCACCGGGTTTTGGCACTTTGCCGCAGTGTGGCCTTGTTGCCCGCACTGGCGACAGACACTATCCTTCTGCCGGCATTCGCTGACCTTGTGGTCGAAACCCACACATCTGTGGCAGGCGTATGTGCGGACCTGTGACCGGCATCGGAATGAGAACCACTTGATGTAGACACGACCTACATCAAGCTTCGCCATCGCCCGGTCGTCAACCTCCAGCGTCACATTTACTGTGGCGCCGTCAGCTACCGACCACGCCTTGGTCACCAGGTGCACTGACTTCTTAAACTGGGCCAGATTCATTTCGCTGTCGAAGTTGTTTTCGTGGAGCTCCTTCATAAACTCCTCAGGGCCGATAGCTGTGTCGACGTCATATACGACGACCTTCGGCTTCTCGGCCGCATTCCGTGCCACATTTAGGCCAACCTCGGCGAATCTTTTTGAAGCGACCACCTTCTGCAGCTCTCCCACCGAAGGAGTGCGAATGATCGCACCACCACCTCGACGGAGCTCACGGACCTCGTGTACTCTGACTCCGAGAGAGGGTGCAACCATCGTTCGCACCTTTTCCGCTATGTCTTTCCCCGATAGCGCAGGGTCGTCGCACTTCACCACCGCTGACCACGTCTCGCGGACCTTGGTAGTCCGCGGGGCAGCGATGGGTGCAACCTGCTGCATCTGGGGAGCATTGGCGGCCGTATTTTTCAACAGATTCAACGACGGCGGCGGCGGTGGCGGCATAGCAAGCCGCGTCTCCAGCTCTCCGCACCGGAGCATTAGCGCCAACACCAGCTCATCGTAGCGGCTGATAGCATATGAGAGCTCTTCCGTGTCCACTTCTCCTAGTCTGCGGAAGCTGCTTCTCACCATGCGCTGTGTGGCCGACAGCTCTGCCATCATGGCTGCTTGCCCAGCACGGGCGGCAGCGGTGGCGGCAGTGGCAGTGGTGGCAACAATTTTAGCAGCAGTGAAAACGGCGGAGGCAGCAGTGTGGTCGGCAGCAGGGGCAGCAGTAGGATCAGCAGCGGTGGCAGCAGCGTGGGGGGGGGCAGCATCAATGGCAGCGTTCTCCGTAGCCGCCCGGGCGTCCTCCAGCGACGAAAACGGCTCCTCCAGTACCCAACGGGTTCTGGCACTCCATTCGATGCCAGGGCAACCAATTTCGCCTGCGTTGGCGCCGAGCTCTTAGATGCCAGATGGCTTCTGCGCCTGCCTCGTCTGGACTTCATCGAGGCACTACTTCCGCTCAAGGCACTCGCGCTGCTGTCGCTCTCCATCGGCATAAATACGATGGTGGCTCCACCTACCGTCGACGCCAGCAACCGTATGCTCGTTTACTCGCTGACAAAAGGTAGTTGCTCTGGAACTCGAGCTCCACCTATCGGTAGAGTCTGGTAGCACTAAAACTCTCCCTAGACACAAACCTTAGCAGTGACTCCCACCAATAAGCTTTGTGACAGCTGATCAAAAAGCTTACTCGAAAAACTTACTCGTAAGTTCGCCTTCAGCACGTGCTAAGTGGAAAATTCCCAACAATTAATTGTTAATTACTTCCAAACCGCTTGTTTATAACACACGAAAATTAGCACACGACTTTCGCGGAGCACTAATTCACCGATTTTATTACTTTCCAAACACGGAAAACCAAGTTCTTCGCAATCTGTACACGAGCGCAACGAAAACACGTCCGTCGTTAATCCATTCATGCGCGTCACTAATTAGATGACGAGGCATTTGGCTACCTTAAGAGAGTCATAGTTACTCCCGCCGTTGACCCGCGCTTACTTGAATTTCTTCACTTTGACATTCAGAGCACTGGGCAGAAATCACATTGTGTCAACACCCGCTAGGGCCATCACAATGCTTTGTTTTAATTAGACAGTCGGATTCCCCAAGTCCGTGCCAGTTCTGAATTGATTGTTAATTGATAATCGTTATAATTGATAAGAACTAATTGGTTTAACCCAAATAGTATTCTTAAAATTTTAGCAAGAAAGTTCCACAATTGGCTACGTAACTAAACTATCCGGGGAACAAGTAACTAACATAAATGCTAGAAACTCTATTTACCCAGAACGAGCACATAAACCATGTTATTGTTTCCCAATCAAGCCCGACTATCTCAATCTTCAGAGCCAATCCTTATCCCGAAGTTACGGATCTAATTTGCCGACTTCCCTTACCTACATTATTCTATCGACTAGAGACTCTTCACCTTGGAGACCAGCTGCGGATATTGGTACGGCCTGTTGAGAAGTTTGCGTGTCCCCACCATAAATTTTCAAGGTCCGAGGAGAAAATATCGACACAACAGTATATGTCATGCTCTTCTAGCCCATCTACCATATCTCTCTGCGAAAGACTTCCATGGTAGTACGGCTATAAAACAGAAAAGAAACTCTTCCGATATCTCTCGACGGCTTCTTTATGGTCGTTCCTGTTGCCAGGATGAGCACGAGGCCCATATTTAATAACAAACGGATACTCAACAGGTTACGGAATTGGAACCGTATTCCCTTTCGTTCAAAATTATTCAAGTGTATTATATTCGCTTTGTTTATATAGTTAGGCATTTTTGTTTTACTTGAAAATTTTCGGCTTTCGCCTTGAACTTAGGACCGACTAACTCGTGATCAACCACTGTTCACACGAAACCCTTCTCCACTTCAGTCCTCCAAGGTCTCATTCGATTATTTGCTACTACCACCAAGATCTGTACCAATGGCAGCTCCATGCAGGCTTACGCCAAACACTTCTACGCATACCATTGTACCTTCCTACTCACTAAAGTTTCAAAATTTATATCACAAGTAATATAATCATCTACTTTAGCGGTAATGTATAGGTATACAACTTAAGCGCCATCCATTTTAAGGGCTAGTTGCTTCGGCAGGTGAGTTGTTACACACTCCTTAGCGGATTTCGACTTCCATGATCACCGTCCTGCTGTTTTAAGCAACCAACGCCTTTCATGGTATCTGCATGAGTTGTTAATTTGGGCACCGTAACATTACGTTTGGTTCATCCACAGCGCCAGTTCTGCTTACCAAAAGTGGCCCACTGGGCACATTATATCATAACCTTGAACTTCATATCAAGAAAGTTAAGGTTCTTACCCATTTAAAGTTTGAGAATAGGTTAAGATCGTTTCGACCCTAAGGCCTCTAATCATTCGCTTTACCAGATAAGATTATTTTATATAATATTAAAATGCACCAGCTATCCTGAGGGAAACTTCGGAAGGAACCAGCTACTAGATGGTTCGATTGGTCTTTCGCCCCTATACTCAATTCTGACAATCGATTTGCACGTCAGAACTGTTTCGGTCTTCCATCAGGGTTTCCCCTGACTTCAACCTGATCAAGTATAGTTCACCATCTTTCGGGTCACAGCATATATGCTCAAGGTACGTTCCAGTTAGAGGCATAAATAATATAAATATACATTATACATAACTATATAGAACGCCCCGGGATTGTGTTAATTAGCTATAAATAGCTAAAAAACTAATCCATTATTAGTCAAGTTAATTACGCTATTAGGTTTACATCCCAATAACTTGCACATATGTTAGACTCCTTGGTCCGTGTTTCAAGACGGGTCCCGAAGGTATCCTGAATCTTTCGCATTGTTAATCATACAAGAGCATATAATAAACACAAAAATCAATGATAATTATGCCATTATATAATTCCGAAAAATTAACGCTCTGTAATAATATAAATCTATCAGCACTTTATCAAATTAATAACATTTATTCTGTGTTAAAATGCAAGCAATTTAATTGGAATAAACTATAAGTTATATTTTATGATAAATTTGGGATATGCTAATAGATTACAATGTCCTTATATGGAAAAATGCACATTATTCTTAATAATATTATTTAAATATTACAATTTTAATGATGAATTTTCCATAACGGATATTCAGGTTCATCGGGCTTAACCTCTAAGCAGTTTCACGTACTGTTTAACTCTCTATTCAGAGTTCTTTTCAACTTTCCCTCACGGTACTTGTTTACTATCGGTCTCATGGTTATATTTAGTTTTAGATGGAGTTTACCACCCACTTAGTGCTGCACTATCAAGCAACACGACTCTTTGGAAACATCATCTAGCAATCATTAACGTTATACGGGCCTGGCACCCTCTATGGGTAAATGGCCTCATTTAAGAAGGACTTAAATCATTAATTTCTCATACTAGAATATTGACGCTCCATACACTGCATCTCACATTTGCCATATAGACAAAGTGACTTAGTGCTGAACTGTTTTCTTTTCGCTCGCCGCTACTAAGAAAATCCTTGTTAGTTTCTTTTCCTCCCCTAATTAATATGCTTAAATTCAGGGGGTAGTCCCATATGAGTTGAGGTTGTATATATAACTATATTTTGCCATAAATTCTTTATATATAAATGATAAAACAATCAATTAAATTCGTTATAAATAGTTCCAATAGTTCTTGTAAGCAAAGTCATTTTTATCCATTTAACGAACCAACGAAGAATAATAACAAAACCAAGATTTTTCTTTTTCCGAATCATTAATAAGAGACAATTCTAGATGAAAAATATTTCAATTTTTTATGCTAGACATTTCTCAGTATTATTTGATTGAAAAAGAAAATATTTCTCTTCGTTTTTCACATTCAAATGTGAGATAATGTTTTTCATTTCTTTTTTAATATTATGAATAAAATCATTATTTAATCCAATAATATACCATATGCTTATAAAAATTTATAAACAACTTAATTAGCATAGTCTTACAACCCTCAACCATATGTAGTCCAAGCAGCACTATAAAATTAATTAAAGTACATAACAGCATGGACTGCGATATGCGTTCAAATGTCGATGTTCATGTGTCCTGCAGTTCACACGATGACGCACAGTTTGCTGCGTTCTTCATCGACCCATGAGCCGAGTGATCCACCGCTTAGAGTTTTATAATTCAATTTTATATAATGTCAATATTGTTTTTATTGAAAGAAATTAAAAATACACCATTTTACTGGCATATATCAATTCCTTCAATAAATTTATTTTTATACCTAAAATAAATGTTGCGAAATGTCTTAGTTTCATATAAGCATTATGTATCATAATAATCTGGTTATGGTTTGCTATTTTGGGTGACACATACTGCAAAATTTATATAAAACATTAACCTGATGGATGACAGGTACAAACATTGTATATTTTAGGTTGTTGCATTAGCCAACGTATGCTCATAACATAGATGAACAATACATATTCGCAACGCGTGTATATTATGGTCCATATACACACACACTTATTTTGATTACCACACATTCAAAATTATTTTTATTTTAATTCGACTTCTACTTTCGAATTTAGTTTAGTTTCTTCGATTTCCATTTTCGAGAATTTGTTTTTATAGGAAACGCCGTTGTTGTAGTAAGTACTGCCACAAATACGCACAGCAACATTAATAATGTTAAAGTCTTTTTATGAGGTTGCCAAGCCCCACATATAAAATAAAAGCCATCTTCATTTTATTTTGACTTTAACTTTTGATTCCGTGGAATCATTTTGTAATATTTTTATTTTGGTAAATTGTATTTATTTGTATTATAACAAATATTTATTAACGATAAGGATATTATACAATAATGATCCTTCCGCAGGTTCACCTACGGAAACCTTGTTACGACTTTTACTTCCTCTAAATAATCAAGTTCGGTCAACTTTTGCGAAACAACCGTAACACGCAAGGCGTCACAGTGATCACGTCCGGAGACCTCACTAAATAATTCAATCGGTAGTAGCGACGGGCGGTGTGTACAAAGGGCAGGGACGTAATCAATGCGAGTTAATGACTCACACTTACTGGGAATTCCAAGTTCATGTGAACAGTTTCAGTTCACAATCCCAAGCATGAAAGTGGTTCAGCGGTTTACCCGGACCTCTCGGTCTAGGAAATACACGTTGATACTTTCATTGTAGCGCGCGTGCAGCCCAGGACATCTAAGGGCATCACAGACCTGTTATTGCTCAATCTCATTATTGCTAGACGCAATTTGTCCATTTAAGAAGCTAGTGTCCTTATAATGGGACAAACCAACAGGTACGGCTCCACTTACATAAACACATTCAAACACAATAAACATTTTACTGCCACCATGAATGAAGGCTACATAAGCTTCAGCACCATAATCCTGAAGATATCTATTTAATATATTTGAGTCTCGTTCGTTATCGGAATTAACCAGACAAATCACTCCACGAACTAAGAACGGCCATGCACCACCACCCATAGATTCGAGAAAGAGCTATCAATCTGTCTTACACACTTATGTTCGGACCTGGTAAGTTTTCCCGTGTTGAGTCAAATTAAGCCGCAGGCTCCACTCCTGGTGGTGCCCTTCCGTCAATTCCTTTAAGTTTCAGCTTTGCAACCATACTTCCCCGGAGCCCAAAAGCTTGGTTTCCCGGAAGCGACTGAGAGAGCCATAAAAGTAGCTACACCCAATTGCTAGCTGGCATCGTTTATGGTTAGAACTAGGGCGGTATCTGATCGCCTTCGAACCTCTAACTTTCGTTCTTGATTAATGAAAACATCTTTGGCAAATGCTTTCGCTTAAGTTAGTCTTACGACGGTCCAAGAATTTCACCTCTCGCGTCGTAATACTAATGCCCCAAACTGCTTCTATTAATCATTACCTCTTGATCTGAAAACCAATGAAAGCAGAACAGAGGTCTTATTTCATTATCCCATGCACAGAATATTCAGGCATTTGAAGCCTGCTTTAAGCACTCTAATTTGTTCAAAGTAATAGTACCGGCCCACAATAACACTCGTTTAAGAGCACTAGTGCAGGTTTTTAAATAGGAGGAACATATGAAAAAATACAAGTATTTAATCACATATAAGAACTCCACCGGTAATACGCTTACATACATAAAGGTATAGTACTAACCACAATTGTAAGTTGTACTACCCGTATGAAGCACAAGTTCAACTACGAACGTTTTAACCGCAACAACTTTAATATACGCTATTGGAGCTGGAATTACCGCGGCTGCTGGCACCAGACTTGCCCTCCAATTGGTCCTTGTTAAAGGATTTAAAGTGTACTCATTCCAATTACAGGGCCTCGGATATGAGTCCTGTATTGTTATTTTTCGTCACTACCTCCCCGAGCTGGGAGTGGGTAATTTACGCGCCTGCTGCCTTCCTTAGATGTGGTAGCCGTTTCTCAGGCTCCCTCTCCGGAATCGAACCCTGATTCCCCGTTACCCGTTGCAACCATGGTAGTCCTAGATACTACCATCAAAAGTTGATAGGGCAGACATTTGAAAGATCTGTCGTCGGTACAAGACCATACGATCTGCATGTTATCTAGAGTTCAACCAATATAACGATCTTGCGATCGCTTGGTTTTAGCCTAATAAAAGCACATGTCCCATAAGGTTCATGTTTTAATTGCATGTATTAGCTCTAGAATTACCACAGTTATCCAAGTAACTGTTAACGATCTAAGGAACCATAACTGATATAATGAGCCTTTTGCGGTTTCACTTTAATTCGTGTGTACTTAGACATGCATGGCTTAATCTTTGAGACAAGCATATAACTACTGGCAGGATCAACCAGAATAATGTTTTTCCTTCATATTCCATTCATATTTTTTGAATCGAAATAAGCAATATAATAGATATATAGATTTTTCACTTTATATAATTCCATGATTTTTATTATATTGAATAAATTCAATATTTCGCCTTTGGGTAAAATTTTAAATATATAAATATAAGTAAAAATCTATTCGATTACGGCCATTTTTATATAGCATTCGTAATCCATATTTTCATTTTTAATTTATACTTGTTTTACCAATATAACAAGAATTTCATATAATTATTGTAATATATATGTTTCTATAATTTTATCTTTTTATATATACATATTTCATTATAAAATATCATTTTATTTCCAACATACATAATTATTGTATCCACACATGTACAATTTTTGTTTAACCAATATAAATATTAAGTTAAATCATTTGCATTTTGAAGATAAATTTAAAATTTATCTCTTTTCATATATCTCTCTGGTAATATATAACATAAAACCAAGCGCATATGATAATATTTCCACATTTAATATATAATTTTATATTTCTTTCATAAGAATCCATATTTGTATTATACCGTAACGATATAATAATCCAACTATACGGCAGGTAATAAATTAATATTTGCCTGCCTCCAAAAATTAACGATAATATATGGAAACGATTTGTTATTCTATATATAATAGAAACTTGACTTTTGTTTCAACGATATTATCTAAAAAGCGTATATTCCTATTATCCGCGGAGCCAAGTCCCGTGTTCTATAGAACTGAGAAACAAATTTGTACGGATAATAATATACTTTATTTTATGTAACCAATATAAACATAATCCGAAATAAATATTTCGAATAATGCGGGAGGTCGGCAACCACTGCCTACCTATAGTAGTTTTTGAACCCGCTGTCCTCAAAGCGGGTATTTTCAATTCCGTTTGCCACCCAACATACGGTCTATTCTCTTATATATTCAGAGATTATAGGAACATTTCATTTTTTTTCCATTATTCATATATAATATGATTATTTTTTTTTTTATACATATAATAAATATTAATTTTTATATGTTTATTATTTAATTTACTCATATAATTGCCAAATTCATATGAATACATAAGTTTTGAACAATATGAGAGGTCGGCAACCACTGCCTACTATAGTAGTTTTTGAACCCTCTGTCGTAATTCCGGTCGTTACACTACTATACCCTCTCACTATAATGGCTTTTCTCTATAATACTAAGAGAATATGGGAATATCTCAGCATTTTTTCCCATATACATATAATAATTAACCATTTTCATATGTATATTATTTAATTTAATCATATAATTGCCAAAATCATATGAATACATAAGTTTTGAACAATATGAGAGGTCGGCAACCACTGCCTACCTATAGTAGTTTTTGAACCCTCTGTCGTAATTCCGGTCGTTTACACTACTATACCCTCTCACTATAATGGATTTTCTCTATAATACTAAGAGAATGTGGGAATATTTCAGCATTTTTTCCCTTATACATATAATAATTAATCATTTTCATATGTATATTATTTAATTTACTCATACAATTGCCAAAATCATATGAATACATAAGTTTTGAACAATATGAGAGGTCGGCAACCACTGCCTACTATAGTAGTTTTTGAACCCTCTGTCGTAATTCGGTCGTTTACACTACTATACCTCTCACTTAAATGGCTTTTCTCTATAATACTAAGAGAATATGGGAATATCTCAGCATTTTTTCCCATATACATATAATAATTAACCCATTTTCATATGTATATTATTTAATTTAATCATATAATTGCCAAATCATATGAATACATAAGTTTTGAACAATATGAGAGGTCGGCAACCACTGCCTACCTATAGTAGTTTTTGAACCCTCTGTCGTAATTCCGGTCGTTTACACTACTATACCCTCTCACTATAATGGATTTTCTCTATAATACTAAGAGAATGTGGGATATTTCAGCATTTTTTTCCCTTATACATATAATAATTAATCATTTTCATATGTATATTATTTAATTTACTCATACAATTGCCAAAATCATATGAATACATAAGTTTTGAACAATATGAGAGGTCGGCAACCACTGCCTACCTATAGTAGTTTTTGAACCCTCTGTCGTAATTCCGGTGTTTACACTACTATACCCTCTCACTTAAATGGCTTTTCTCTATAATACTAAGAGAATATGGGAATATCTCTGCATTTTTTCCCATATACATATAATATTAATCATTTTCGTATGTATATTATTTAATTTACTCATACAATTGCCAAATCATATGAATACATAAGTTTTGAACAATATGAGAGGTCGGCAACCACTGCCTACCTATAGTAGTTTTTGAACCCTCTGTCGTAATTCCGGTCGTTTACACTACTATACCCTCTCACTATAATGGCTTTTCTCTATAATACTAAGAGAATATGGGAATATCTCTGCATTTTTTCCCATATACATATAATAATTAACCATTTTCATATGTATATTATTTAATTTAATCATATAATTGCCAAAATCATATGAATACATAAGTTTTGAACAATATGAGAGGTCGGCAACCACTGCCTACCTATAGTAGTTTTTGAACCCTCTGTCGTAATTCCGGTCGTTTACACTACTATACCCTCTCACTATAATGGATTTTCTCTATAATACTAAGAGAATGTGGGAATATTTCAGCATTTTTTCCCTTATACATATAATAATTAATCATTTTCATATGTATATTATTTAATTTACTCATACATTGCCAAAATCATATGAATACATAAGTTTTGAACAATATGAGAGGTCGGCAACCACTGCCTACCTATAGTAGTTTTTGAACCCTCTGTCGTAATTCCGGTCGTTTACACTACTATACCCTCTCACTTAAATGGCTTTTCTCTATAATACTAAGAGAATATGGGAATATCTTAGCATTTTTTCCCATATACATATAATAATTAACCATTTTCATATGTATATTTTTTAATTTACTCATATAATTGCCAAAATCATATAAATACATAAGTTTGAACAATATCAGAGGTCGGCAACGGTCTTTCCTCTATAATACTAAGATAATATGGGAATATTTCATCATTTTTTCCTATACATATAATAATTAATCATTTTCATATGTATATTATTTAATTTACTCGTATAATTGTCAAAATCCTATGAACACATAAGAGAATACAATATGAGAGGTCGGCGCAACCATAATATAGTAGTTGATGACGAGGTGTTTGGCAACTTGACACAATCCATTAAAGTCTTTATATTAATTATATGAAAGGGACAATATCATATGCGTCACTAAATTGATGACGAGGTGTTTGGCAACTTGACACAATTCATTAAAGTCTTTATTTATTATATGATAGGGACAATATCATATGCGTCACTAAATTGATGACGAGGTGTTTGGCAACTTGACACAATCCATTAAAGTCTTTATATTAATTATATGATAGGGACAATATCATATGCGTCACTAAATTGATGACGAGGTGTTTGGCTACAGGAAAAAATCATTTATTTATCGAATCATCAAGCAAAGGATAAGCTTCAGTGGATCGCAGTATGGCAGCTGCTCAACCACTTACAACACCTTGCCTGTTACAAAAGTCGTTTACAATTGATTCTAGGCTTTGTCATTGTATTAAATAATGCTTTTATATGTAACTAGCGCGGCATCAGGTGATCGAAGATCCTCCTAATTTACTATGTTACAAATTACATTGGCATCACATCCATTGTCGTTTATAAAATAAATTATAAACTTTAAATGGTTTTAGAAGCCATACAATGCAAATTGCCCCTTATTTATCATTGCAGTCCAGCACGGATACGACCTTAGAGGCGTTCAGGCATAATCCAACGGACGTAGCGTCATACCACTGTTCGCTCGAACAAGTATTGTGCCATTGGTCCGTACCTGCGGTTCCTTCGTACTACGCAGGAATGCTGTCGCAACAACGTTTTGTCATTAGTAGGGTAAACTAACCTGTCTCACGACGGTCTAAACCAGCTCACGTTCCCTTGCATGGGTGACAATCCAACGCTTGGTGAATTTTGCTTCACAATGATAGGAAGAGCCGACATCGAAGGATCAAAAAGCGACGTCGCTATGAACGCTTGGCCGCCACAAGCCAGTTATCCCTATGGTAACTTTTCTGACACCTCTTGTTAAAAACTCTTTAAACAAAGGATCGATAGGCCGAGCTTTTGCTGTCCCTGTGTGTACTGAACACCGAGATCAAGTCAGCATTTGCCCTTTTGCTCTATGTGTGGTTTCTGTCCGCACTGAGCTGGCCTTGGGACACCTCCGTTATTATTTGAGAGATGTACCGCCCCAGTCAAACTCCCTACCTGGCAATGTCCTTGAATTGGATCATACCTGAGTAATTGGAGTTATACCAAATTTTCAAATCAAAAATACATAAATGCATCGTTTTATTAAAGAATTTGTTTGCGATTATATAACAAACTCGTGATACTTTGATCAAGAAGCTTGCATCAAAACCCAATACCATAAGATATAATAAATATATCCGTATAATGGCTAGGAAATGATACACGTTCCATTTAATCAAGTAAGTAAGGAAACAATAAGAGTAGTGGTATTTCATTGACGATACCAACCGAGGTCTAATATCTCCCACTTATTCTACACCTCTTATGTCTCCTTACACTGCCAGATTAGAGTCAAGCTCAAAAGGGTCTTCTTTCCCCGCTAATTATTCCAAGCCCGTTCCCTTGGCTGTGGTTTCGCTAGATAGTAGATAGGGACAGTAGGAATCTCGTTAATCCATTCATGCGCGTCACTAATTAGATGACGAGGCATTTGGCTATTAAGAGAGTCATAGTTACTCCCGCCGTTGACCCGCGCTTACTTGAATTTCTTCACTTTGACATTCAGAGCACTGGGCAGAATCACATTGTGTCAACACCCGCTAGGGCCATCACAATGCTTTGTTTTAATTAGACAGTCGGATTCCCCAAGTCCGTGCCAGTTCTGAATTGATTGTTAATTGATAATCGTTATAATTGATAAGAACTAATTGGTTTAACCCAAATAGTATTCTTAAAATTTTAGCAAGAAAGTTCCACAATTGGCTACGTAACTAAACTATCCGGGGAACAGTAACTAACATAAATGCTAGAAACTCTATTTACCAGAACGAGCACATAAACCATGTTATTGTTTCCCAATCAAGCCCGACTATCTCAATCTTCAGAGCCAATCCTTATCCCGAAGTTACGGATCTAATTGCCGACTTCCCTTACCTACATTATTCTATCGACTAGAGACTCTTCACCTTGGAGACCAGCTGCGGATATTGGTACGGCCTGTTGAGAAGTTTGCGTGTCCCCACCATAAATTTTCAAGGTCCGAGGAGAAAATATCGACACAACAGTATATGTCATGCTCTTCTAGCCCATCTACCATATCTCTCTGCGAAAGACTTCCATGGTAGTACGGCTATAAACAGAAAAGAAAACTCTTCCGATATCTCTCGACGGCTTCTTTATGGTCGTTCCTGTTGCCAGGATGAGCACGAGGCCCATATTTAATAACAAACGGATACTCAACAGGTTACGGAATTGGAACCGTATTCCCTTTCGTTCAAAATTATTCAAGTGTATTATATTCGCTTTGTTTATATAGTTAGGCATTTTTGTTTTACTTGAAAATTTTCGGCTTTCGCCTTGAACTTAGGACCGACTAACTCGTGATCAACCACTGTTCACACGAAACCCTTCTCCACTTCAGTCCTCCAAGGTCTCATTCGATTATTTGCTACTACCACCAAGATCTGTACCAATGGCAGCTCCATGCAGGCTTACGCCAAACACTTCTACGCATACCATTGTACCTTCCTACTCACTAAAGTTTCAAAATTTATATCACAAGTAATATAATCATCTACTTTAGCGGTAATGTATAGGTATAACAACTTAAGCCGCCATCCCATTTTAAGGGCTAGTTGCTTCGGCAGGTGAGTTGTTACACACTCCTTAGCGGATTCGACTTCCATGATCACCGTCCTGCTGTTTTAAGCAACCCAACGCCTTTCATGGTATCTGCATGAGTTGTTAATTTGGGCACCGTAACATTACGTTTGTTCATCCCACAGCGCCAGTTCTGCTTACCAAAAGTGGCCCACTGGGCACATTATATCATAACCTTGAACTTCATATCAAGAAAGTTAAGGTTCTTACCCATTTAAAGTTTGAGAATAGGTTAAGATCGTTTCGACCCTAAGGCCTCTAATCATTCGCTTTACCAGATAAGATTATTTTATATAATATTAAAATGCACCAGCTATCCTGAGGGAAACTTCGGAAGAACCAGCTACTAGATGGTTCGATTGGTCTTTCGCCCCTATACTCAATTCTGACAATCGATTTGCCACGTCAGAACTGTTTCGGTCTTCCATCAGGGTTTCCCCTGACTTCAACCTGATCAAGTATAGTTTCACCATCTTTCGGGTCACAGGCATATATGCTCAAGGTACGTTCCAGTTAGAGGCATAAATAATATAAATATACATTATACATAACTATATAGAACGCCCCGGGATTGTGTAATTAGCTATAAATAGCTAAAAAAACTAATCCCATTATTAGTCAAGTTTAATTACGCTATTAGTTTACCATCCCAATAACTTGCACATATGTTAGACTCCTTGGTCCGTGTTTCAAGACGGGTCCCGAAGGTATCCTGAATCTTTCGCATTGTTAATCATACAAGAGCATATAATAAACACAAAAATCAATGATAATTATGCCATTATATAATTCCGAAAAATTAACGCTCTGTAATAATATAAATCTATCAGCACTTTATCAAATTAATACATTTATTCTGTGTTAAAATGCAAGCAATTTAATTGGAATAAACTATAAGTTATATTTTATGATAAATTTGGGATATGCTAATAGATTACAATGTCCTTATATGGAAAAAATGCACATTATTCTTAATAATATTATTAAATATTACAATTTTAATGATGAATTTCCATAACGGATATTCAGGTTCATCGGGCTTAACCTCTAAGCAGTTTCACGTACTGTTTAACTCTCTATTCAGAGTTCTTTTCAACTTTCCCTCACGGTACTTGTTTACTATCGGTCTCATGGTTATATTAGTTTTAGATGGAGTTTACCACCCACTTAGTGCTGCACTATCAAGCAACACGACTCTTTGGAAACATCATCTAGCAATCATTAACGTTATACGGCCTGGCACCCTCTATGGGTAAATGGCCTCATTTAAGAAGGACTTAAATCATTAATTTCTCATACTAGAATATTGACGCTCCATACACTGCATCTCACATTTGCCATATAGACAAAGTGACTTAGTGCTGAACTGTTTTCTTTTCGCTCGCCGCTACTAAGAAAAATCCTTGTTAGTTTCTTTTCCTCCCCTAATTAATATGCTTAAATTCAGGGGGTAGTCCCATATGAGTTGAGGTTGTATATATAACTATATTTTGCCATAAATTCTTTATATATAAATGATAAAACAATCAATTAAATTCGTTATAATAGTTCAATAGTTCTGTAACAAAGTCATTTATCCATTTAACGAACCAACGAAAGAATAATAACAAAACCAAGATTTTTCTTTTCCGAATCATTAATAAGAGACAATTCTAGATGAAAAATATTTCAATTTTTATGCTAGACATTTCTCAGTATTATTTGATTGAAAAGAAAATATTTCTCTTCGTTTTTCACATTCAAATGTGAGATAATGTTTTCATTTCTTTTTTAATATTATGAATAAAATCATTATTTAATCCAATAATATACCATATGCTTATAAAAAATTTATAAACAACTTAATTAGCATAGTCTTACAACCCTCAACCATATGTAGTCCAAGCAGCACTATAAAATTAATTAAAGTACATAACAGCATGGACTGCGATATGCGTTCAAAATGTCGATGTTCATGTGTCCTGCAGTTCACACGATGACGCACAGTTGCTGCGTTCTTCATCGACCCATGAGCGATGATCCACCGCTTAGAGTTTTTATAATTCAATTTTATATAATGTCAATATTGTTTTATTGAAAGAAATTAAAATACACCATTTTACTGGCATATATCAATTCCTTCAATAAATTTATTTTTATACCTAAAATAAATTTTTGCGAAATGTCTTAGTTTCATATAAGCATTATGTATCATAATAATCTGGTTATGGTTTGCTATTTTGGGTGACACATACTGCAAAATTTATATAAAACATTAACCTGATGGATGACAGGTACAAACATTGTATATTTTAGGTTGTTGCATTAGCCAACGTATGCTCATAACATATGAACAATACATATTCGCAACGCGTGTATATTATGGTCCATATACACACACACTTATTTTGATTACCACACATTCAAAATTATTTTTATTTTAATTCGACTTCTACTTTCGAATTTAGTTTAGTTTCTTCGATTTCCATTTTCGAGAATTTGTTTTTATAGGAAACGCCTTGTTGTAGTAAGTACTGCCACAAATACGCACAGCAACATTAATAATGTTAAAGTCTTTTTATGAGGTTGCCAAGCCCCACATATAAAATAAAAGCCATCTTCATTTTATTTTGACTTTAACTTTTGATTCCGTGGAATCATTTTGTAATATTTTTATTTTGGTAAATTGTATTTATTTGTATTATAACAAATATTTATTAACGATAAGGATATTATACAATAATGATCCTTCCGCAGGTTCACCTACGGAAACCTTGTTACGACTTTTACTTCCTCTAAATAATCAAGTTCGGTCAACTTTTGCGAAACAACCGTAACACGCAAGGCGTCACAGTGATCACGTCCGGAGACCTCACTAAATAATTCAATCGGTAGTAGCGACGGGCGGTGTGTACAAAGGGCAGGGACGTAATCAATGCGAGTTAATGACTCACACTTACTGGGAATTCCAAGTTCATGTGAACAGTTTCAGTTCACAATCCCAAGCATGAAAGTGGTTCAGCGGTTTACCCGGACCTCTCGGTCTAGGAAATACACGTTGATACTTTCATTGTAGCGCGCGTGCAGCCCAGGACATCTAAGGGCATCACAGACCTGTTATTGCTCAATCTCATTATTGCTAGACGCAATTTGTCCATTTAAGAAGCTAGTGTCCTTATAATGGGACAAACCAACAGGTACGGCTCCACTTACATAAACACATTCAAACACAATAAACATTTTACTGCCACCATGAATGAAGGCTACATAAGCTTCAGCACCATAATCCTGAAGATATCTATTAATATATTTGAGTCTCGTTCGTTATCGGAATTAACCAGACAAATCACTCCACGAACTAAGAACGGCCATGCACCACCACCCATAGATTCGAGAAAGAGCTATCAATCTGTCTTACACACTTATGTTCGGACCTGGTAAGTTTTCCCGTGTTGAGTCAAATTAAGCCGCAGGCTCCACTCCTGGTGGTGCCCTTCCGTCAATTCCTTTAAGTTTCAGCTTTGCAACCATACTTCCCCCGGAGCCCAAAAGCTTTGGTTTCCCGGGAAGCGACTGAGAGAGCCATAAAAGTAGCTACACCCAATTGCTAGCTGGCATCGTTTATGGTTAGAACTAGGGCGGTATCTGATCGCCTTCGAACCTCTAACTTTCGTTCTTGATTAATGAAAACATCTTTGGCAAATGCTTTCGCTTAAGTTAGTCTTACGACGGTCCAAGAATTTCACCTCTCGCGTCGTAATACTAATGCCCCCAAACTGCTTCTATTAATCATTACCTCTTGATCTGAAAACCAATGAAAGCAGAACAGAGGTCTTATTTCATTATCCCATGCACAGAATATTCAGGCATTTGAAGCCTGCTTTAAGCACTCTAATTTGTTCAAAGTAATAGTACCGGCCCACAATAACACTCGTTTAAGAGCACTAGTGCAGGTTTTTAAATAGGAGGAACATATGAAAAAATACAAGTATTTAATCACATATAAGAACTCCACCGGTAATACGCTTACATACATAAAGGTATAGTACTAACCACAATTGTAAGTTGTACTACCCGTATGAAGCACAAGTTCAACTACGAACGTTTTAACCGCAACAACTTTAATATACGCTATTGGAGCTGGAATTACCGCGGCTGCTGGCACCAGACTTGCCCTCCAATTGGTCCTTGTTAAAGGATTTAAAGTGTACTCATTCCAATTACAGGGCCTCGGATATGAGTCCTGTATTGTTATTTTTCGTCACTACCTCCCCGAGCTGGGAGTGGGTAATTTACGCGCCTGCTGCCTTCCTTAGATGTGGTAGCCGTTTCTCAGGCTCCCTCTCCGGAATCGAACCCTGATTCCCCGTTACCCGTTGCAACCATGGTAGTCCTAGATACTACCATCAAAAGTTGATAGGGCAGACATTTGAAAGATCTGTCGTCGGTACAAGACCATACGATCTGCATGTTATCTAGAGTTCAACCAATATAACGATCTTGCGATCGCTTGGTTTTAGCCTAATAAAAGCACATGTCCCATAAGGTTCATGTTTTAATTGCATGTATTAGCTCTAGAATTACCACAGTTATCCAAGTAACTGTTAACGATCTAAGGAACCATAACTGATATAATGAGCCTTTTGCGGTTTCACTTTTAATTCGTGTTGTACTTAGACATGCATGGCTTAATCTTTGAGACAAGCATATAACTACTGGCAGGATCAACCAGAATAATGTTTTTCCTTCATATTCCATTCATATTTTTTGAATCGAAATAAGCAATATAATAGATATATAGATTTTTCACTTTATATAATTCCATGATTTTTATTATATTGAATAAAATCAATATTTCGCCTTTGGGTAAAATTTTAAATATATAAATATAAGTAAAAAATCTATTCGATTACGGCCATTTTTATATAGCATTCGTAATCCATATTTTCATTTTTAATTTATACTTGTTTTACCAATATACAAGAATTTCATATAATTATTGTAATATATATGTTTCTATAATTTTATCTTTTTATATATACATATTTCATTATAAAATATCATTTTATTTCCAACATACATAATTATTGTATCCACACATGTACAATTTTTGTTTAACCAATATAAATATTAAGTTAAATCATTTGCATTTGAAGATAAATTTAAAATTTATCTCTTTTCATATATCTCTCTGGTAATATATAACATAAAACAAGCGCATATGATAATATTTCCACATTTAATATATAATTTTATATTTCTTTCATAAGAATCCATATTTGTATTATACCGTAACGATATAATAATCCAACTATACGGCAGGTAATAAATTAATATTTGCCTGCCTCCAAAAATTAACGATAATATATGGAAACGATTTGTTATTCTATATATAATAGAAACTTGACTTTTGTTTCAACGATATTATCTAAAAAGCGTATATTCCTATTATCCGCGGAGCCAAGTCCCGTGTTCTATAGAACTGAGAAACAAATTTGTACGGATAATAATATACTTTATTTTATGTAACCAATATAAACATAATCCGAAATAAATATTCGAATAATGCGGGAGGTCGGCAACCACTGCCTACCTATAGTAGTTTTTGAACCCGCTGTCCTCAAAGCGGGTATTTTCAATTCCGTTTGCCACCCAACATACGGTCTATTCTCTTATATATTAAGAGATTATAGGAACATTTCATTTTTTTCCATTATTCATATATAATATGATTATTTTTTTTTTTTATACATATAATAAATATTAATTTTTATATGTTATTATTTAATTTACTCATATAATTGCCAAATTCATATGAATACATAAGTTTTGAACAATATGAGAGGTCGGCAACCACTGCCTACCTATAGTAGTTTTTGAACCCTCTGTCGTAATTCCGGTCGTTTACACTACTATACCCTCTCACTATAATGGCTTTTCTCTATAATACTAAGAGAATATGGGAATATCTCAGCATTTTTTCCATATACATATAATAATTAACCATTTTCATATGTTATATTATTTAATTTAATCATATAATTGCCAAATCATATGAATACATAAGTTTTGAACCAATATGAGAGGTCGGCAACCACTGCCTACCTATAGTAGTTTTTGAACCCTCTGTCGTAATTCCGGTCGTTTACACTACTATACCCTCTCACTATAATGGATTTTCTCTATAATACTAAGAGAATGTGGAATATTCAGCATTTTTTCCCTTATACATATAATAATTAATCATTTTCATATGTATATTATTTAATTTACTCATACAATTGCCAAAATCATATGAATACATAAGTTTGAACAATATGAGAGGTCGGCAACCACTGCCTACCTATAGTAGTTTTTGAACCCTCTGTCGTAATTCCGGTCGTTTACACTACTATACCCTCTCACTTAAATGGCTTTTCTCTATAATACTAAGAGAATATGGGAATATCTCAGCATTTTTTCCCATATACATATAATAATTAACCATTTTCATATGTATATTATTTAATTTAATCATATAATTGCCAAAATCATATGAATACATAAGTTTTGAACAATATGAGAGGTCGGCAACCACTGCCTACCTATAGTAGTTTTTGAACCCTCTGTCGTAATTCCGGTCGTTTACACTACTATACCCTCTCACTATAATGGATTTTCTCTATAATACTAAGAGAATGGGAATATTTCAGCATTTTTTCCCTTATACATATAATAATTAATCATTTTCATATGTATATTATTTAATTTACTCATACAATTGCCAAAATCATATGAATACATAAGTTTTGAACAATATGAGAGGTCGGCAACCACTGCCTACCTATAGTAGTTTTTGAACCCTCTGTCGTAATTCCGGTGGTTTACACTACTATACCCTCTCACTTAAATGGCTTTTCTCTATAATACTAAGAGAATATGGGAATACTCTGCATTTTTTCCCATATACATATAATAATTAATCATTTTCATATGTATATTATTTAATTTACTCATACAATTGCCAAAATCATATGAATACATAAGTTTTGAACAATATGAGAGGTCGGCAACCACTGCCTACCTATAGTAGTTTTTGAACCCTCTGTCGTAATTCCGGTCGTTTACACTACTATACCCTCTCACTTAAATGGCTTTTCTCTATAATACTAAGAGAATATGGAATATCTCGCATTTTTTCCCATATACATATAATAATTAACCATTTTCATATGTATATTATTTAATTTAATCATATAATTGCCAAAATCATATGAATACATAAGTTTTGAACAATATGAGAGGTCGGCAACCACTGCCTACCTATAGTAGTTTTTGAACCCTCTGTCGTAATTCCGGTCGTTTACACTACTATACCCTCTCACTATAATGGATTTTCTCTATAATACTAAGAGAATGGGAATATTTCAGCATTTTTTCCCTTATACATATAATAATTAATCATTTTCATATGTATATTATTTAATTTACTCATAAATTGCCAAATCATATAATACATAAGTTTTGAACAATATGAGAGGTCGGCAACCACTGCCTACCTATAGTAGTTTTTGAACCCTCTGTCGTAATTCCGGTCGTTTACACTACTATACCCTCTCACTATAATGGTTTTCTCTATAATACTAAGAGAATATGGGAATATTCAGCATTTTTTCCCTTATACATATAATAATTAATCATTTTCATATGTATATTATTTAATTTACTCATACAATTGCCAAAATCATATGAATACATAAGTTTTGAACAATATGAGAGGTCGGCAACCACTGCCTACCTATAGTAGTTTTTGAACCCTCTGTCGTAATTCCGGTCGTTTACACTACTATACCCTCTCACTTAAATGGCTTTTCTCTATAATACTAAGAGAATATGGGAATATCTAGCATTTTTCCCATATACATATAATAATTAACCATTTTCATATGTATATTATTTAATTTAATCATATAATTGCCAAAATCATATAATACATAAGTTTGAACAATAAGAGGTCGGCAACCACTGCTACTATAGTAGTTTTGAACCTCTGTCTAATTCGGTCTTTACACTACTATATCTACTATAAGATTTTCTCTATAATACTAAGAGAATGTGGAATATTTCAGCATTTTTCCCTTATACATATAATAATTAATCATTTTCATAATGTATATATTTAATTTACTCATACAATTGCCAAAATCATATGAATACATAAGTTTTGAACAATATGAGAGGTCGGCAACCACTGCCTACCTATAGTAGTTTGAACCCTCTGTCGTAATTCCGGTGGTTTACACTACTA
>NW_022611241.1:0-27458 GCF_004382195.2 Drosophila sechellia
TTCGAGAAAGAGCTATCAACTGTCTTAACACACTTATGTTCGGCTGTAAGTTTTCCCGTGTTGAGTCAAATTAAGCCGCAGGCTCCAATCCTGGTGGTGCCCTTCTTCGTCAATTCCTTTAGTTTCAGCTTTGCAACATACTTCCCCGGAGCCCAAAAGTTTGGTTTCCGGGAAGCGACTGAGAGAGCCATAAAAGTAGCTACACCCAATTGCTAGCTGCAATCGTTTATGGTTAGAACTAGGGCGGTATCTGATCGCCTTCGAACCTCTAACTTTCGTTCTTGATTAATGAAAACATCTTTGGCAAATGCTTTCGCTTAAGTTAGTCCTTACGACGGTCAAGAATTTCACCTCTCGCGTCGTAATACTAATCGCCGCCCCAAACTGCTTTATTAATCATATTACCTCTTGATCTGAAAACCAATGAAAGCAGAACAGAGGTCTTATTTATTATCCCATGCACAGAATATTCAGGCATTTGAAGCCTGCTTTAAGCACTCTAATTTGTTCAAAGTAATAGTACCGGCCAATAACACTCGTTTAAGAGCACTAGTGCAGGTTTTTAAATAGGAGGAACATATGAAAAAATACAAGTATTTAATCACATATAAGAACTCCACCGGTAATACGCTTACATACATAAAGGTATAGTACTAACCACAATTGTAAGTTGTACTACCCGTATGAAGCACAAGTTCAACTACGAACGTTTTAACCGCAACAACTTTAATATACGCTATTGGAGCTGGAATTACCGCGGCTGCTGGCACCAGACTTGCCCTCCAATTGGTCCTTGTTAAAGGATTTAAAGTGTACTCATTCCAATTACAGGGCCTCGGATATGAGTCCTGTATTGTTATTTTTCGTCACTACCTCCCCGAGCTGGGAGTGGGTAATTTACGCGCCTGCTGCCTTCCTTAGATGTGGTAGCCGTTTCTCAGGCTCCCTCTCCGGAATCGAACCCTGATTCCCCGTTACCCGTTGCAACCATGGTAGTCCTAGATACTACCATCAAAAGTTGATAGGGCAGACATTTGAAAGATCTGTCGTCGGTACAAGACCATACGATCTGCATGTTATCTAGAGTTCAACCAATATAACGATCTTGCGATCGCTTGGTTTTAGCCTAATAAAAGCACATGTCCCATAAGGTTCATGTTTTAATTGCATGTATTAGCTCTAGAATTACCACAGTTATCCAAGTAACTGTTAACGATCTAAGGAACCATAACTGATATAATGAGCCTTTTGCGGTTTCACTTTTAATTCGTGTGTACTTAGACATGCATGGCTTAATCTTTGAGACAAGCATATAACTACTGGCAGGATCAACCAGAATAATGTTTTTCCTTCATATTCCATTCATATTTTTTGAATCGAAATAAGCAATATAATAGATATATAGATTTTTCACTTTATATAATTCCATGATTTTTATTATATTGAATAAAATTCAATATTTCGCCTTTGGGTAAAATTTTAAATATATAAATATAAGTAAAAAATCTATTCGATACGGCCATTTTTATATAGCATTCGTAATCCATATTTCATTTTAATTTATACTTGTTTTACCAATATAACAAGAATTTCATATAATTATTGTAATATATATGTTTCTATAATTTTATCTTTTTATATATACATATTTCATTATAAAATATCATTTTATTTCCAACATACATAATTATTGTATCCACACATGTACAATTTTTGTTTAACCAATATAAATATTAAGTTAAATCATTGCATTTGAAGATAAATTTAAAATTTATCTCTTTTCATATATCTCTCTGGTAATATATAACATAAAACCAAGCGCATATGATAATATTTCCACATTTAATATATAATTTTATATTTCTTTCATAAGAATCCATATTTGTATTATACCGTACGATATAATAATCCAACTATACGGCAGTAATAAATTAATATTTGCCTGCTCCAAAAATTAACGATAATATATGGAAACGATTTGTTATTCTATATATAATAGAAACTTGACTTTTGTTTCAACGATATTATCTAAAAAGCGTATATTCCTATTATCCGCGGAGCCAAGTCCCGTGTTCTATAGAACTGAGAAACAAATTTGTACGGATAATAATATACTTTATTTTATGTAACCAATATAAACATAATCCGAAATAAATATTTCGAATAATGCGGGAGGTCGGCAACCACTGCCTACCTATAGTAGTTTTTGAACCCGCTGTCCTCAAAGCGGGTATTTTCAATTCCGTTTGCACCCAACATACGGTCTATTCTCTTTATATATTAAGAGATTATAGGAACATTTCATTTTTTTTCCATTATTCATATATAATATGATTATTTTTTTTTTATACATATAATAAATATTAATTTTTATATGTTTATTATTTAATTTACTCATATAATTGCCAAATTCATATGAATACATAAGTTTTGAACAATATGAGAGGTCGGCAACCACTGCCTACCTATAGTAGTTTTGAACCCTCTGTCGTAATTCCGGTCGTTTACACTACTATACCCTCTCACTATAATGGCTTTTCTCTATAATACTAAGAGAATATGGGAATATCTCAGCATTTTTTCCCATATACATATAATAATTAACCATTTCATATGTATATTATTTAATTTAATCATATAATTGCCAAAATCATATGAATACATAAGTTTTGAACAATATGAGAGGTCGGCAACCACTGCCTACCTATAGTAGTTTTTGAACCCTCTGTCGTAATTCCGGTCGTTTACACTACTATACCCTCTCACTATAATGGATTTTCTCTATAATACTAAGAGAATGTGGGAATATTTCAGCATTTTTTCCCTTATACTATAATAATTAATCTTTTCATATGTATATATTTATTTTACTATACAATTGCCAAAACATATGAAACATAAGTTTTGAACAATATGAGAGGTCGGAACCACTGCCTACTATAGTAGTTTTTGAACCCTCTGTCGTAATTCCGGTCGTTTACACTACTATACCCTCTCACTTAAATGGCTTTTCTCTATAATACTAAGAGAATATGGAATATCTCAGCATTTTTCCCATATACATATAAAATTAACCATTTTCATATGTATATTATTTAATTTAATCATATAATTGCCAAAATCATATGAATACATAAGTTTTGAACAATATGAGAGGTCGGCAACCACTGCCTACCTATAGTAGTTTTTGAACCCTCTGTCGTAATTCCGTCGTTTACACTACATACCCTCTCACTATAATGATTTTCTCTATAATACTAAGAGAATTGGGGAATATTTCAGCATTTTTTCCCTTATACATATAATAATTAATCATTTCATATGTATATTATTTAATTTACTCATACAATTGCCAAAATCATATGAATACATAAGTTTGAACAATATGAGAGGTCGGCAACCCACTGCCTACCTATAGTAGTTTTGAACCCTCTGTCGTAATTCCGGTGGTTTACACTACTATACCCTCTCACTTAAATGGCTTTTCTCTATAATACTAAGAGAATATGGAATATCTCTGCATTTTTTCCCATATACATATAATAATTAATCATTTTCGTATGTATATTATTTAATTTACTCATACAATTGCCAAAATCATATGAATACATAAGTTTGAACAATATGAGAGGTCGGCAACCACTGCCTACCTATAGTAGTTTTTGAACCCTCTGTCGTAATTCCGGTCGTTTACACTACTATACCCTCTCACTTAAATGGCTTTTCTCTATAATACTAAGAGAATATGGAATATCTCTGCATTTTTTCCCATATACATATAATAATTAACCATTTTCATATGTATATTATTAATTTAATCATATAATTGCCAAAATCATATGAATACATAAGTTTTGAACAATATGAGAGGTCGGCAACCACTGCCTACCTATAGTAGTTTTGAACCCTCTGTCGTAATTCCGGTCGTTTACACTACTATACCCTCTCACTATAATGATTTCTCTATAATACTAAGAGAATGTGGGAATATTCAGCATTTTTCCCTATACATATAATAATTAATCATTTTCATATGTATATTATTTAATTTACTCATATAATGCCAAATTCATATGAATACATAAGTTTTGAACAATATGAGAGGTCGGCAACCACTGCCTACCTATAGTAGTTTTTGAACCCTCTGTCGTAATTCCGGTCGTTTACACTACTATACCCTCTCACTATAATGGATTTTCTCTATAATACTAGAGAATGTGGGAATATTTCAGCATTTTTTCCCTTATACATATAATAATTAATCATTTTCATATGTATATTATTTAATTTACTCATACAATTGCCAAAATCATATGAATACATAAGTTTTGAACAATATGAGAGGTCGGCAACCACTGCCTACCTATAGTAGTTTTTGAACCCTCTGTCGTAATTCCGGTCGTTTACACTACTATACCCTCTCACTTAAATGGCTTTTCTCTATAATACTAAGAGAATATGGGAATATCTAGCATTTTTTCCCATATACATATAATAATTAACCATTTTCATATGTATATTTTTTAATTTACTCATATAATTGCCAAAATCATATAAATACATAAGTTTGAACAATATCAGAGGTCGGCAACGGTCTTTCCTCTATAATACTAAGATAATATGGGAATATTTCATCATTTTTCCCTTATACATATAATAATTAATCATTTTCATATGTATATTATTTAATTTACTCGTATAATTGTCAAAATCCTATGAACACATAAGAGAATACAATATGAGAGGTCGGCGCAACCATAATATAGTAGTTGATGACGAGGTGTTGGCAACTTGACACAATCCATTAAAGTCTTTATATTAATTATATGAAAGGGACAATATCATATGCGTCACTAAATTGATGACGAGGTGTTTGGCAACTTGATACCAATTCTTTAAAGTCTTTATATCAAAAATTATTATGATAGGGACAATATCATATGCGTCACTAAATTGATGACGAGGTGTTTGCAACTTGACACAATTCATTAGAGTCTGTATATTAATTATATGATAGGGACAATATCATATGCGTCACTAAATTGATGACGAGGTGTTTGCAACTTGATACAATTCTTTAAAGTCTTTATATCAAAAATTATATAATAAGGACAATATCATATGCGTCACTAAATTGATGACGAGGTGTTTGGCAACTTGACACAATCCATTAAAGTCTTTATATTAATTATATGATAGGGACAATATTCATATGCGTCACTAAATTGATGACGAGGTGTTTGGCAACTTGATACAATTCTTTAAAGTCTATATATCAAAAATTATATGATAGGACAATATCATATGCGTCACTAAATTGATGACGAGGTGTTTGGCAACTTGACACAATTCATTAAAGTCTGTATATTAATTATATGATAGGGACAATATCATATGCGTCACTAAATTGATGACGAGGTGTTTGGCAACTTGATACAATTCTTTAAAGTCTTTATATCAAAAATTATATGATAAGGACAATATCATATGCGTCACTAAATTGATGACGAGGTGTTTGGCAACTTGACACAATCCATTAAAGTCTTTATATTAATTATATGATAGGGACAATATCATATGCGTCACTAAATTGATGACGAGGTGTTTGGCAACTTGATACAATTCTTTAAAGTCTTTATATCAAAAATTATATGATAAGGACAATATCATATGCGTCACTAAATTGATGACGAGGTGTTTGGCAACTTGACACAATTCATTAAAGTCTTTATATTAATTATATGATAGGGACAATATCATATGCGTCACTAAATTGATGACGAGGTGTTGGCAACTTGACACAATCCATTAAAGTCTTTATATTAATTATATGATAGGGACAATATCATATGCGTCACTAAATTGATGACGAGGTGTTTGGCAACTTGATTCAATTCTTTAAAGTCTTTATATCAAAAAATTATATGATAAGGACAATATCATATGCGTCACTAAATTGATGACGAGGTGTTTGGCAACTTGACACAATTCATTAAAGTCTGTATATTAATTATATGATAGGGACAATATCATATGCGTCACTAAATTGATGACGAGGTGTTTGGCAACTTGATACAATTCTTTAAAGTCTTTATATCAAAAAATTATATGATAGGGACAATATCATATGCGTCACTAAATTGATGACGAGGTGTTTGGCAACTTGACACAATTCATTAAAGTCTTTATATTAATTATATGATAGGGACAATATCATATGCGTCACTAAATTGATGACGAGGTGTTTGGCAACTTGACACAATCCATTAAAGTCTTTATATTAATTATATGATAGGGACAATATCATATGCGTCACTAAATTGATGACGAGGTGTTGGCTACAGGAAAAAATCATTTATTTATCGAATCATCAAGCAAAGGATAAGCTTCAGTGGATCGCAGTATGGCAGCTGCTCAACCACTTACAACACCTTGCCTGTTACAAAAGTCGTTTACAATTGATTCTAGGCTTTGTCATTGTATTAAATAATGCTTTTATATGTAACTAGCGCGGCATCAGGTGATCGAAGATCCTCCTAATTTACTATGTTACAAATTACATTGGCATCACATCCATTGTCGTTTATAAAATAAATTATAAACTTTAAATGGTTTAGAAGCCATACAATGCAAATTGCCCCTTATTTATCATTGCAGTCCAGCACGGATACGACCTTAGAGGCGTTCAGGCATAATCCAACGGACGTAGCGTCATACCACTGTTCGCTCGAACAAGTATTGTGCCATTGGTCCGTACCTGCGGTTCCTCTCGTACTACGCAGGAATGCTGTCGCAACAACGTTTTGTCATTAGTAGGGTAAAACTAACCTGTCTCACGACGGTCTAAACCCAGCTCACGTTCCCTTGCATGGGTGAACAATCCAACGCTTGGTGAATTTTGCTTCACAATGATAGGAAGAGCCGACATCGAAGGATCAAAAAGCGACGTCGCTATGAACGCTTGGCCGCCACAAGCCAGTTATCCCTATGGTAACTTTTCTGACACCTCTTGTTAAAAACTCTTTAAACCAAAAGGATCGATAGGCCGAGCTTTTGCTGTCCCTGTGTGTACTGAACACCGAGATCAAGTCAGCATTTGCCCTTTTGCTCTATGTGTGGTTTCTGTCCGCACTGAGCTGGCCTTGGGACACCTCCGTTATTATTTGAGAGATGTACCGCCCCAGTCAAACTCCCTACCTGGCAATGTCCTTGAATTGGATCATACCTGAGTAATTGGAGTTATACCAAATTTTCAAATCAAAAATACATAAATGCATCGTTTTATTAAAGAATTTGTTTGCGATTATATAACAAACTCGTGATACTTTGATCAAGAAGCTTGCATCAAAACCCCAATACCATAAGATATAATAAATATATCCGTATAATGGCTAGGAAATGATACACGTTCCATTTAATCAAGTAAGTAAGGAAACAATAAGAGTAGTGGTATTTCATTGACGATACCAAACCGAGGTCTAATATCTCCCACTTATTCTACACCTCTTATGTCTCCTTACACTGCCAGATTAGAGTCAAGCTCAAAAGGGTCTTCTTCCCCGCTAATTATTCCAAGCCCGTTCCCTTGGCTGTGGTTTCGCTAGATAGTAGATAGGGACAGTAGGAATCTCGTTAATCCATTCATGCGCGTCACTAATTAGATGACGAGGCATTTGGCTACCTTAAGAGAGTCATAGTTACTCCCGCCGTTGACCCGCGCTTACTTGAATTTCTTCACTTTGACATTCAGAGCACTGGGCAGAAATCACATTGTGTCAACACCCGCTAGGGCCATCACAATGCTTTGTTTTAATTAGACAGTCGGATTCCCCAAGTCCGTGCCAGTTCTGAATTGATTGTTAATTGATAATCGTTATAATTGATAAGAACTAATTGGTTTAACCCAAATAGTATTCTTAAAAATTTTAGCAAGAAAGTTCCACAATTGGCTACGTAACTAAACTATCCGGGGAACAAGTAACTAACATAAATGCTAGAAACTCTATTTACCCAGAACGAGCACATAAACCATGTTATTGTTTCCCAATCAAGCCCGACTATCTCAATCTTCAGAGCCAATCCTTATCCCGAAGTTACGGATCTAATTTGCCGACTTCCCTTACCTACATTATTCTATCGACTAGAGACTCTTCACCTTGGAGACCAGCTGCGGATATTGGTACGGCCTGTTGAGAAGTTTGCGTGTCCCCACCATAAATTTTCAAGGTCCGAGGAGAAAATATCGACACAACAGTATATGTCATGCTCTTCTAGCCCATCTACCATATCTCTCTGCGAAAGACTTCCATGGTAGTACGGCTATAAAACAGAAAAGAAAACTCTTCCGATATCTCTCGACGGCTTCTTTATGGTCGTTCCTGTTGCCAGGATGAGCACGAGGCCCATATTTAATAACAAACGGATACTCAACAGGTTACGGAATTGGAACCGTATTCCCTTTCGTTCAAAATTATTCAAGTGTATTATATTCGCTTTGTTTATATAGTTAGGCATTTTTGTTTTACTTGAAAATTTTCGGCTTTCGCCTTGAACTTAGGACCGACTAACTCGTGATCAACCACTGTTCACACGAAACCCTTCTCCACTTCAGTCCTCCAAGGTCTCATTCGATTATTTGCTACTACCACCAAGATCTGTACCAATGGCAGCTCCATGCAGGCTTACGCCAAACACTTCTACGCATACCATTGTACCTTCCTACTCACTAAAGTTTCAAAATTTATATCACAAGTAATATAAATCATCTACTTTAGCGGTAATGTATAGGTATACAACTTAAGCGCCATCCATTTTAAGGGCTAGTTGCTTCGGCAGGTGAGTTGTTACACACTCCTTAGCGGATTTCGACTTCCATGATCACCGTCCTGCTGTTTTAAGCAACCAACGCCTTTCATGGTATCTGCATGAGTTGTTAATTTGGGCACCGTAACATTACGTTTGGTTCATCCCACAGCGCCAGTTCTGCTTACCAAAAGTGGCCCACTGGGCACATTATATCATAACCTTGAACTTCATATCAAGAAAGTTAAGGTTCTTACCCATTTAAAGTTTGAGAATAGGTTAAGATCGTTTCGACCCTAAGGCCTCTAATCATTCGCTTTACCAGATAAGATTATTTTATATAATATTAAAATGCACCAGCTATCCTGAGGGAAACTTCGGAAGGAACCAGCTACTAGATGGTTCGATTGGTCTTTCGCCCCTATACTCAATTCTGACAATCGATTTGCACGTCAGAACTGTTTCGGTCTTCCATCAGGGTTTCCCCTGACTTCAACCTGATCAAGTATAGTTCACCATCTTTCGGGTCACAGCATATATGCTCAAGGTACGTTCCAGTTAGAGGCATAAATAATATAAATATACATTATACATAACTATATAGAACGCCCCGGGATTGTGTTAATTAGCTATAAATAGCTAAAAAACTAATCCCATTATTAGTCAAGTTAATTACGCTATTAGGTTTACATCCCAATAACTTGCACATATGTTAGACTCCTTGGTCCGTGTTTCAAGACGGGTCCCGAAGGTATCCTGAATCTTTCGCATTGTTAATCATACAAGAGCATATAATAAACACAAAAATCAATGATAATTATGCCATTATATAATTCCGAAAAATTAACGCTCTGTAATAATATAAATCTATCAGCACTTTATCAAATTAATAACATTTATTCTGTGTTAAAATGCAAGCAATTTAATTGGAATAAACTATAAGTTATATTTTATGATAAATTTGGGATATGCTAATAGATTACAATGTCCTTATATGGAAAAAATGCACATTATTCTTAATAATATTATTTAAATATTACAATTTTAATGATGAATTTTCCATAACGGATATTCAGGTTCATCGGGCTTAACCTCTAAGCAGTTTCACGTACTGTTTAACTCTCTATTCAGAGTTCTTTTCAACTTTCCCTCACGGTACTTGTTTACTATCGGTCTCATGGTTATATTTAGTTTTAGATGGAGTTTACCACCCACTTAGTGCTGCACTATCAAGCAACACGACTCTTTGGAAACATCATCTAGCAATCATTAACGTTATACGGGCCTGGCACCCTCTATGGGTAAATGGCCTCATTTAAGAAGGACTTAAATCATTAATTTCTCATACTAGAATATTGACGCTCCATACACTGCATCTCACATTTGCCATATAGACAAAGTGACTTAGTGCTGAACTGTTTTCTTTTCGCTCGCCGCTACTAAGAAAATCCTTGTTAGTTTCTTTTCCTCCCCTAATTAATATGCTTAAATTCAGGGGTAGTCCCATATGAGTTGAGGTTGTATATATAACTATATTTTGCCATAAATTCTTTATATATAAATGATAAAACAATCAATTAAATTCGTTATAAATAGTTCCAATAGTTCTTGTAAGCAAAGTCATTTTTATCCATTTAACGAACCAACGAAGAATAATAACAAAACCAAGATTTTTCTTTTTCCGAATCATTAATAAGAGACAATTCTAGATGAAAAATATTTCAATTTTTTATGCTAGACATTTCTCAGTATTATTTGATTGAAAAAGAAAATATTTCTCTTCGTTTTTCACATTCAAATGTGAGATAATGTTTTTCATTTCTTTTTAATATTATGAATAAAATCATTATTTAATCCAATAATATACCATATGCTTATAAAAAATTTATAAACAACTTAATTAGCATAGTCTTACAACCCTCAACCATATGTAGTCCAAGCAGCACTATAAAATTAATTAAAGTACATAACAGCATGGACTGCGATATGCGTTCAAAATGTCGATGTTCATGTGTCCTGCAGTTCACACGATGACGCACAGTTTGCTGCGTTCTTCATCGACCCATGAGCCGAGTGATCCACCGCTTAGAGTTTTATAATTCAATTTTATATAATGTCAATATTGTTTTTATTGAAAGAAATTAAAAATACACCATTTTACTGGCATATATCAATTCCTTCAATAAATTTATTTTTATACCTAAAATAAATGTTGCGAAATGTCTTAGTTTCATATAAGCATTATGTATCATAATAATCTGGTTATGGTTTGCTATTTTGGGTGACACATACTGCAAAATTTATATAAAACATTAACCTGATGGATGACAGGTACAAACATTGTATATTTTAGGTTGTTGCATTAGCCAACGTATGCTCATAACATAGATGAACAATACATATTCGCAACGCGTGTATATTATGGTCCATATACACACACACTTATTTTGATTACCACACATTCAAAATTATTTTTATTTTAATTCGACTTCTACTTTCGAATTTAGTTTAGTTTCTTCGATTTCCATTTTCGAGAATTTGTTTTTATAGGAAACGCCGTTGTTGTAGTAAGTACTGCCACAAATACGCACAGCAACATTAATAATGTTAAAGTCTTTTTATGAGGTTGCCAAGCCCCACATATAAAATAAAAGCCATCTTCATTTTATTTTGACTTTAACTTTTGATTCCGTGGAATCATTTTGTAATATTTTTATTTTGGTAAATTGTATTTATTTGTATTATAACAAATATTTATTAACGATAAGGATATTATACAATAATGATCCTTCCGCAGGTTCACCTACGGAAACCTTGTTACGACTTTTACTTCCTCTAAATAATCAAGTTCGGTCAACTTTTGCGAAACAACCGTAACACGCAAGGCGTCACAGTGATCACGTCCGGAGACCTCACTAAATAATTCAATCGGTAGTAGCGACGGGCGGTGTGTACAAAGGGCAGGGACGTAATCAATGCGAGTTAATGACTCACACTTACTGGGAATTCCAAGTTCATGTGAACAGTTTCAGTTCACAATCCCAAGCATGAAAGTGGTTCAGCGGTTTACCCGGACCTCTCGGTCTAGGAAATACACGTTGATACTTTCATTGTAGCGCGCGTGCAGCCCAGGACATCTAAGGGCATCACAGACCTGTTATTGCTCAATCTCATTATTGCTAGACGCAATTTGTCCATTTAAGAAGCTAGTGTCCTTATAATGGGACAAACCAACAGGTACGGCTCCACTTACATAAACACATTCAAACACAATAAACATTTTACTGCCACCATGAATGAAGGCTACATAAGCTTCAGCACCATAATCCTGAAGATATCTATTTAATATATTTGAGTCTCGTTCGTTATCGGAATTAACCAGACAAATCACTCCACGAACTAAGAACGGCCATGCACCACCACCCATAGATTCGAGAAAGAGCTATCAATCTGTCTTACACACTTATGTTCGGACCTGGTAAGTTTTCCCGTGTTGAGTCAAATTAAGCCGCAGGCTCCACTCCTGGTGGTGCCCTTCCGTCAATTCCTTTAAGTTTCAGCTTTGCAACCATACTTCCCCCGGAGCCCAAAAGCTTTGGTTTCCCGGGAAGCGACTGAGAGAGCCATAAAAGTAGCTACACCCAATTGCTAGCTGGCATCGTTTATGGTTAGAACTAGGGCGGTATCTGATCGCCTTCGAACCTCTAACTTTCGTTCTTGATTAATGAAAACATCTTTGGCAAATGCTTTCGCTTAAGTTAGTCTTACGACGGTCCAAGAATTTCACCTCTCGCGTCGTAATACTAATGCCCCCAAACTGCTTCTATTAATCATTACCTCTTGATCTGAAAACCAATGAAAGCAGAACAGAGGTCTTATTTCATTATCCCATGCACAGAATATTCAGGCATTTGAAGCCTGCTTTAAGCACTCTAATTTGTTCAAAGTAATAGTACCGGCCCACAATAACACTCGTTTAAGAGCACTAGTGCAGGTTTTTAAATAGGAGGAACATATGAAAAAATACAAGTATTTAATCACATATAAGAACTCCACCGGTAATACGCTTACATACATAAAGGTATAGTACTAACCACAATTGTAAGTTGTACTACCCGTATGAAGCACAAGTTCAACTACGAACGTTTTAACCGCAACAACTTTAATATACGCTATTGGAGCTGGAATTACCGCGGCTGCTGGCACCAGACTTGCCCTCCAATTGGTCCTTGTTAAAGGATTTAAAGTGTACTCATTCCAATTACAGGGCCTCGGATATGAGTCCTGTATTGTTATTTTTCGTCACTACCTCCCCGAGCTGGGAGTGGGTAATTTACGCGCCTGCTGCCTTCCTTAGATGTGGTAGCCGTTTCTCAGGCTCCCTCTCCGGAATCGAACCCTGATTCCCCGTTACCCGTTGCAACCATGGTAGTCCTAGATACTACCATCAAAAGTTGATAGGGCAGACATTTGAAAGATCTGTCGTCGGTACAAGACCATACGATCTGCATGTTATCTAGAGTTCAACCAATATAACGATCTTGCGATCGCTTGGTTTTAGCCTAATAAAAGCACATGTCCCATAAGGTTCATGTTTTAATTGCATGTATTAGCTCTAGAATTACCACAGTTATCCAAGTAACTGTTAACGATCTAAGGAACCATAACTGATATAATGAGCCTTTTGCGGTTTCACTTTTAATTCGTGTGTACTTAGACATGCATGGCTTAATCTTTGAGACAAGCATATAACTACTGGCAGGATCAACCAGAATAATGTTTTTCCTTCATATTCCATTCATATTTTTGAATCGAAATAAGCAATATAATAGATATATAGATTTTTCACTTTATATAATTCCATGATTTTTATTATATTGAATAAAATTCAATATTTCGCCTTTGGGTAAAATTTTAAATATATAAATATAAGTAAAAAATCTATTCGATTACGGCCATTTTTATATAGCATTCGTAATCCATATTTTCATTTTTAATTTATACTTGTTTTACCAATATAACAAGAATTTCATATAATTATTGTAATATATATGTTTCTATAATTTTATCTTTTTATATATACATATTTCATTATAAAATATCATTTTATTTCCAACATACATAATTATTGTATCCACACATGTACAATTTTTGTTTAACCAATATAAATATTAAGTTAAATCATTTGCATTTTGAAGATAAATTTAAAATTTATCTCTTTTCATATATCTCTCTGGTAATATATAACATAAAACCAAGCGCATATGATAATATTTCCACATTTAATATATAATTTTATATTTCTTTCATAAGAATCCATATTTGTATTATACCGTAACGATATAATAATCCAACTATACGGCAGGTAATAAATTAATATTTGCCTGCCTCCAAAAATTAACGATAATATATGGAAACGATTTGTTATTCTATATATAATAGAAACTTGACTTTTGTTTCAACGATATTATCTAAAAAGCGTATATTCCTATTATCCGCGGAGCCAAGTCCCGTGTTCTATAGAACTGAGAAACAAATTTGTACGGATAATAATATACTTTATTTTATGTAACCAATATAAACATAATCCGAAATAAATATTTCGAATAATGCGGGAGGTCGGCAACCACTGCCTACCTATAGTAGTTTTTGAACCCGCTGTCCTCAAAGCGGGTATTTTCAATTCCGTTTGCCACCCAACATACGGTCTATTCTCTTATATATTAAGAGATTATAGGAACATTTCATTTTTTTTCCATTATTCATATATAATATGATTATTTTTTTTTTTATACATATAATAAATATTAATTTTTATATGTTTATTATTTAATTTACTCATATAATTGCCAAATTCATATGAATACATAAGTTTTGAACAATATGAGAGGTCGGCAACCACTGCCTACCTATAGTAGTTTTTGAACCCTCTGTCGTAATTCCGGTCGTTTACACTACTATACCCTCTCACTATAATGGCTTTTCTCTATAATACTAAGAGAATATGGGAATATCTCAGCATTTTTTCCCATATACATATAATAATTAACCATTTTCATATGTATATTATTTAATTTAATCATATAATTGCCAAAATCATATGAATACATAAGTTTTGAACAATATGAGAGGTCGGCAACCACTGCCTACCTATAGTAGTTTTTGAACCCTCTGTCGTAATTCCGGTCGTTTACACTACTATACCCTCTCACTATAATGGATTTTCTCTATAATACTAAGAGAATGTGGGAATATTTCAGCATTTTTTCCCTTATACATATAATAATTAATCATTTTCATATGTATATTATTTAATTTACTCATACAATTGCCAAAATCATATGAATACATAAGTTTTGAACAATATGAGAGGTCGGCAACCACTGCCTACCTATAGTAGTTTTTGAACCCTCTGTCGTAATTCCGGTCGTTTACACTACTATACCCTCTCACTTAAATGGCTTTTCTCTATAATACTAAGAGAATATGGGAATATCTCAGCATTTTTTCCCATATACATATAATAATTAACCATTTTCATATGTATATTATTTAATTTAATCATATAATTGCCAAAATCATATGAATACATAAGTTTTGAACAATATGAGAGGTCGGCAACCACTGCCTACCTATAGTAGTTTTTGAACCCTCTGTCGTAATTCCGGTCGTTTACACTACTATACCCTCTCACTATAATGGATTTCTCTATAATACTAAGAGAATGTGGGAATATTTCAGCATTTTTTCCCTTATACATATAATAATTAATCATTTTCATATGTATATTATTTAATTTACTCATACAATTGCCAAAATCATATGAATACATAAGTTTGAACAATATGAGAGGTCGGCAACCACTGCCTACCTATAGTAGTTTTTGAACCCTCTGTCGTAATTCCGGTGGTTTACACTACTATACCCTCTCACTTAAATGGCTTTTCTCTATAATACTAAGAGAATATGGGAATATCTCTGCATTTTTTCCCATATACATATAATAATTAATCATTTTCGTATGTATATTATTTAATTTACTCATACAATTGCCAAAATCATATGAATACATAAGTTTTGAACAATATGAGAGGTCGGCAACCACTGCCTACCTATAGTAGTTTTTGAACCCTCTGTCGTAATTCCGGTCGTTTACACTACTATACCCTCTCACTTAAATGGCTTTTCTCTATAATACTAAGAGAATATGGGAATATCTCTGCATTTTTTCCCATATACATATAATAATTAACATTTTCATATGTATATTATTTAATTTAATCATATAATTGCCAAAATCATATGAATACATAAGTTTTGAACAATATGAGAGGTCGGCAACCACTGCCTACCTATAGTAGTTTTTGAACCCTCTGTCGTAATTCCGGTCGTTTACACTACTATACCCTCTCACTATAATGGATTTTCTCTATAATACTAAGAGAATGTGGGAATATTTCAGCATTTTTTCCCTTATACATATAATAATTAATCATTTTCATATGTATATTATTTAATTTACTCATACAATTGCCAAAATCATATGAATACATAAGTTTTGAACAATATGAGAGGTCGGCAACCACTGCCTACCTATAGTAGTTTTTGAACCCTCTGTCGTAATTCCGGTCGTTTACACTACTATACCCTCTCACTTAAATGGCTTTTCTCTATAATACTAAGAGAATATGGGAATATCTTAGCATTTTTTCCCATATACATATAATAATTAACCATTTTCATATGTATATTTTTAATTTACTCATATAATTGCCAAAATCATATAAATACATAAGTTTGAACAATATCAGAGGTCGGCAACGGTCTTTCCTCTATAATACTAAGATAATATGGGAATATTTCATCATTTTTCCCTTATACATATAATAATTAATCATTTTCATATGTATATTATTTAATTTACTCGTATAATTGTCAAAATCCTATGAACACATAAGAGAATACAATATGAGAGGTCGGCGCAACCATAATATAGTAGTTGATGACGAGGTGTTTGGCAACTTGACACAATCCATTAAAGTCTTTATATTAATTATATGAAAGGACAATATCATATGCGTCATAAATGATGACGAGGTGTTTGGCAACTTGAACAATTCTTAAAGTCTTTATATCAAAAATTATATGATAGGACAATATCATATGCGTCACTAAATTGATGACGAGGTGTTTGGCAACTTGACACAATCATTAGAGTCTGTATATTAATTATATGATAGGGACAATATCATATGCGTCACTAAATTGATGACGAGGTGTTTGGCAACTTGATACAATTCTTAAAGTCTTTATATCAAAAAATTATATATAAGGACAATATATATGCTCACTAAATTGATGACGAGGGTTTGGCAACTTGACACAATCCATTAAAGTCTTATATAATTATATGATAGGACAATATCATATGCGTCACTAAATTGATGACGAGGTGTTTGGCAACTTGATACAATTTTAAAATCATATATCAAAAATTATATGTAAGGACAATATCATATGCGTCACTAAATGATGACGAGGTGTTGGCAACTGACACAATTCATTAAGTCTGTATATTAATTATATGATAGGGACAATATCATATGCGTCACTAAATTGATGACGAGGTGTTTGGCAACTTGATACAATTCTTTAAAGTCTTATATCAAAAATTATATGATAGGACAATATCATATGCGTCACTAAATTGATGACGAGGTGTTTGGCAACTTGACACAATTCATTAAAGTCTTTATATTAATTATATGATAGGGACAATATCATATGCGTCACTAAATGATGACGAGGGTTGGCAACTGACACAATCATAAAGTCTTTAATAATTATATGATAGGACAATATCATATGCGTCACTAAATTGATGACGAGTGTTTGGCTACAGGAAAAAATCATTTATTTATCGAATCATCAAGCAAAGGATAAGCTTCAGTGGATCGCAGTATGGCAGCTGCTCAACCACTTACAACACCTTGCCTGTTACAAAAGTCGTTTACAATTGATTCTAGGCTTTGTCATTGTATTAAATAATGCTTTTTATGTAACTAGCGCGGCATCAGGTGATCGAAGATCCTCCTAATTTACTATGTTACAAATTACATTGGCATCACATCCATTGTCGTTTATAAAATAAATTATAAACTTTAAATGGTTTAGAAGCCATACAATGCAAATTGCCCCTTATTTATCATTGCAGTCCAGCACGGATACGACCTTAGAGGCGTTCAGGCATAATCCAACGGACGTAGCGTCATACCACTGTTCGCTCGAACAAGTATTGTGCCATTGGTCCTACCTGCGGTTCCTCTCGTACTACGCAGGAATGCTGTCGCAACAACGTTTTGTCATTAGTAGGGTAAAACTAACCTGTCTCACGACGGTCTAAACCCAGCTCACGTTCCCTTGCATGGGTGAACAATCCAACGCTTGGTGAATTTTGCTTCACAATGATAGGAAGACCGACATCGAAGGATCAAAAAGCGACGTCCGCTATGAACGCTGGCCGCCACAACCATTATCCCTATGGTAACTTTCTGACACCTTTGTTAAAACTCTTTAAACCAAAGGATCGATAGGCCGAGCTTTTGCTGTCCCTGTGTGTACTGAACACCGAGATCAATCAGCATTTGCCCTTTTGCTCTATGTGTGGTTTCTGTCCGCACTGAGCTGGCCTTGGGACACCTCCGTTATTATTGAGATGTACCGCCCCAGTCAAACTCCCTACCTGGCAATGTCCTTGAATTGGATCATACCTGAGTAATGGAGTTATACCAAATTTTCAAATCAAAAATACATAAATGCATCGTTTTATTAAAGAATTGTTTGCGATTATATAACAAACTCGTGATACTTTGATCAAGAAGCTGCATCAAAACCCAATACCATAAGATATAATAAATATATCCGTATAATGGCTAGGAAATGATACACGTTCCATTTAATCAAGTAAGTAAGAAACAATAAGAGTAGTGGTATTTCATTGACGATACCAAACCGAGGTCTAATATCTCCCACTTATTCTACACCTCTTATGTCTCCTTACACTGCCAGATTAGAGTCAAGCTCAAAAGGTCTTCTTTCCCCGCTAATTATTCCAAGCCCGTTCCCTTGGCTGTGGTTTCGCTAGATAGTAGATAGGGACAGTAGGAATCTCGTTAATCCATTCATGCGCGTCACTAATTAGATGACAGGCATTTGGCTACCTTAAGAGAGTCATAGTTACTCCCGCCGTTGACCCGCGCTTACTTGAATTTCTTCACTTTGACATTCAGAGCACTGGGCAGAAATCACATTGTGTCAACACCCGCTAGGCCATCACAATGCTTTGTTTTAATTAGACAGTCGGATCCCCAAGTCCGTGCCAGTCTGAATTATTTAATTGATAATCGTTATAATTGATAAAACTAATTGGTTTAACCCAAATAGTATTCTTAAAAATTTTACAAGAAAGTTCCACAATTGGCTACGTAACTAAACTATCCGGGAACAATAACTAACATAAATGCTAAAACTCTATTACCCAGAACGAGCACATAAACCATGTATTGTCCCAATCAAGCCCGACTATTCAATCTCAGACCAATCCTTATCCCGAAGTTACGGATCTAATTTGCCGACTTCCCTTACCTACATTATTCTATCGACTAGAGACTCTCACCTTGGAGACCACTGCGGATATTGGTACGGCCTGTTGAGAATTGCGTGTCCCACCATAAATTTTCAAGGTCCGAGAGAAAATATCGACACAACAGTATATGTCATGCTCTTCTAGCCCATCTACCATATCTCTCTGCGAAAGACTTCCATGGTAGTACGGCTATAAAACAGAAAAGAAAACTCTTCCGATATCTCTCGACGGCTTCTTTATGGTCGTTCCTGTTGCCAGGATGAGCACGAGGCCCATATTTAATAACAAACGGATACTCAACAGGTTACGGAATGGAACCGTATTCCCTTTCGTTCAAAATTATTCAAGTGTATTATATTCGCTTTGTTATATAGTTAGGCATTTTGTTTACTTGAAAAATTTCGGCTTTCGCCTTGAACTTAGGACCACTAACTCGTGATCAACCACTGTTCACACGAAACCCTTCTCCACTTCAGTCCTCCAAGGTCTCATTCGATTATTTGCTACTACCACCAAGATCTGTACCAATGGCAGCTCCATGCAGGCTTACGCCAAACACTTCTACGCATACCATTTACCTTCCTACTCACTAAAGTTCAAAATTTATATCACAAGTAATATAAATCATCTACTTTAGCGTAATGTATAGGTATACAACTTAAGCGCCATCCATTTTAAGGGCTAGTTGCTTCGGCAGGTGAGTGTTACACACTCCTTACGGATTTCGACTTCCATGATCACCGTCCTGCTGTTTAAGCAACCAACGCCTTCATGGTATCTGCATGAGTGTTAATTTGGGCACCGTAACATACGTTTGTTCATCCCACAGCGCCAGTTCTGCTTACCAAAAGTGGCCACTGGCACATTATATCATAACCTTGAACTTCATATCAAGAAATTAAGTTCTACCCATTTAAAGTTTGAGAATAGGTTAAGATCGTTTCGACCCTAAGCCTCTAATCATTCGCTTTACCAATAAGATTATTTATAATATTAAAATGCACCACTATCCTAGGGAAACTTCGGAAGAACCACTACTAATGTTCATGTCTTCCCCCTATACTCAATTCTGACAATCGATTTGCACTCAAACTGTTTCTCTTCCATCAGTTCCCCTACTTCAACCTGATCAATATAGTCACCATCTTTCGTCACACAAATGCTCAATACTTCCATTAAGCATAAATAAATAAATACATTATACATAACTATATAGAACGCCCGATTTTAATACTATAAATAGCTAAAAAACTAATCCCATTATAGTCAATTAATACCTATTAGTTTACATCCCAAAACTCACATATTTAACTCCTTGTCCGTTCAAACGTCCCAATATCCTGAATCTCGCATTTAATCATACAAACATATAATAAACACAAAAATCAATATAATTATCCATTATAAATTCCGAAAAATTAACCTCTAATAATATAAATCTATCACACTTATCAAATAATAACATTTATTCTTGTAAAATGCAAGCAATAATGAAAAACTATAATTATATTATGATAAATTATATGCTAATAATTACAATTCCTTATATGAAAAAAGCACATATCTAATAATATTATTAAATATTACAATTAATGATGAATTCCAAACATATTCAGTCATCGGCTAACCCTAACAGTCACTACGTTAACTCTCTATCAGATTCTTTCAACTTCCCTCACACTGTACTATCCTCTCATTATATATTAATGATACCACCCACATGCTCACTATCAACAACACACTCTTAAACATCATCTACAATCATAACTTACCCTGCACCCCTATGAAATGCCTCATAAGAACTAAATCATAATCTCATACTAAATATGACCCCATACACTCATCTCACATTCCATATAACAAAGACTATCTAACTTTTCTTCGCTCCCCTACTAAAAAACCTTATTCTTCCTCCCCAATAATATGCTAAATCAGGTATCCATATATGATTTATATATAACTATTTCCATAAATTCTTAATATAAATATAAAACAATCAATTAAATCGTATAAATATCCAATATCTTAACAAATCATTTATCCATTAACAACCAACGAAAATAATAACAAAACCAAATTTCTTCCAATCATTAATAAAGACAATTCAGATAAAAATATTTCAATTTTATCTAACATTCTCAGTAATATAAAAAAAAATATTCTTCGTTTCACATCAAATGGAATAAGGTTTTCATTCTTTTAATATATAATAAAATCAATTAAATCCAATAATACCATATGCTATAAAAAATTATAAACAACTAAACAAGTCTACAACCCTCAACCAATAGTCCAAGCAGCACATAAAATAATTAAATACATAACACATGACTCATATCGTTCAAAATTCATTCAGTCCTGCATCACACGAACTCACAGTTCTGCTCTCATCACCCATGACATATCCACCGCTAATTATAATTCAATTTAATAATCAATGTTTATTGAAAAAATAAAAATACACCATACAATACAATCCTCAAAAATATTATACCTAAAATAAATGTGCAAAGTCTATTCATATAAGCATTATGATCATAATAATCTTATGTTCATTGGGACACATACTGCAAAATTATATAAAACATAACCTATGATACAGTACAAACATTATATTAGTGTCATACCAACTATGCTCATAACATAGATGAACAATACAATCGCAACCGTATATATGCCAATACACACACACTATTTTGATTACCACACATTCAAAATTATTTTTATTTAATTCGACTTCTACTTTCGAATTTAGTTTAGTTTCTTCGATTTCCATTTCGAGAATTGTTTTTATAGGAAACCCGTTGTTGTAGTAAGTACTGCCACAAATACGCACAGCAACATAATAATGTTAAAGTCTTTTATGAGGTGCCAAAGCCCCACATATAAAATAAAAGCCATCTTCATTTTATTTTGACTTTAACTTTGATTCCTGGAATCATTTGTAATATTTTTATTTTGGTAAATTGTATTTATTTGTATTATAACAAATATTTATTAACGATAAGATATTATACAAATAATGATCCTTCCGCAGGTTCACCTACGGAAACCTTGTTACGACTTTTACTTCCTCTAAATAATCAAGTTCGGTCAACTTTGCGAAACAACCGTAACACGCAAGGCGTCACAGTGATCACGTCCGGAGACCTCACTAAATAATTCAATCCGGTAGTAGCGACGGCGGTGTGTACAAAGGCAGGACGTAATCAATGCAGTTAAGACTCACACTTACTGGGAATTCCAAGTTCATGTGAACATTTCAGTTCACAATCCCAAGCATGAAATGTCAGCGGTTTACCCGGACCTCTCGGTCTAGGAAATACACGTTGATACTTTCATTGTAGCGCGCGGCAGCCCAGACATCTAAGGCATCACAGACCTGTTATGCTCAATCTCATTATTGCTAGACGCAATTGTCCATTTAAGAAGCTAGTGCCCTTAATAATGGGACAAACCAACAGTACGGCTCCACTTACATAAACACATTCAAACACAATAACATTTTACTGCCACCATGAAATGAAGGCAACATAAGCTTCAGCACCATAATCCTGAAGATATCTATTTAATATATTGAGTCTCGTCTTATCGGAATAACCAGACAAATCACTCACAACTAAGAACGCCATGCACCACCACCCATAGATTCGAGAAAGAGCTATCAATCTGTCTTACACACTTATGTCGACCTGGTAATTTCCCTGTTGAGTCAAATTAACCGCAGCTCCACTCCTGTGTGCCCTTCCGTCAATTCCTTTAAGTTCAGCTTGCAACCATACTTCCCCGGAGCCCAAAAGCTTTGGTTCCCGGAACGACTAGAACCAAAAATACTACACCCAATTCTACTGCATCTTATTAAACTAGCGTATCTATCGCCTTCGAACCTCTAACTTCGTTCTGATAATGAAAACATCTTGCAAATCTTCGCAAATCTACGACGTCCAAAATTCACCTCTCGCTCGTAATACTAATGCCCCCAAACTCTTCTATAATCATACCTCTTTCTAAAACCAATAAACAAACAACTATTTCATTATCCCATCACAAATATCACATTAAGCCTCTAAGCACTCTAATTTCAAATAATATACCCCACAAAACACTCGTTTAAGAGCACTATGCAGTTTTAAATAGGAAACATATGAAAAAATACAATATTAATACATATAAAACTCACCTAATACCTTACATACATAAATATATACTAACCACAATTTAATTATACCCTATGAAGCACAATCAACTACAACTTTTACCCAACAACTAATATACCATAGAATACCCGCTGCCACCAGACTCCCTCCAATTCCTTTTAAAGATTAAAGTACTCATCCAATTACAGCCTCGATAGATCCTATTGTATTCTCACTACCTCCCACTGGATAATTACCCCTGCTGCCTCCTTAATTGTACCTTCTCACTCCCTCTCCGAATCAACCCTATCCCCTACCCTGCAACCATGTATCCAATACTACCATCAAAATTATAGCAAATTGAAAATCTCTCGGTACAAACCATACATCTGCATTACTAATCAACCAATATAACATCTGCCATCCTTTTAGCCTAATAAAACACATTCCATAAGTTCATTTAATGCATTTACTCTAGAATACCACAGTATCCAATAACTGTTAACATCTAAAACCATAACTATATAATACCTTTCGTTTCACTTTAATTCTGTTACTAACAGCATGCTAACTTAACAAGCAATAACTACTGCAGGATCAACCAGAATAAGTTTTCCTCATATCCATCAATTTTTGAATCAAATAACAAATAATAATATATAATTTTCACTTAAAATCCATATTATATATAAAAAATCAATATCGCCTTTGGGTAAAATTTAAATAATAAATAAGTAAAAAATCATCATACCCATTTATACATTCTAATCCAATTTTCATTTAATTAACTTTTACCAATATAACAGAATCATATAAATTAAATAATTCTATAATTTATCTTTAAACATATCATATAAAATATCATTATTCCAACATACATAATTATATCCACACAGTACAATTGTTAACCAATAAAATATAAGTAAATCATTCATTTAAATAAATTAAAATATCTCTTCAATACTCCTTAATATATAACATAAAACCAAGCATATATAAATCCACATTAATAATAATTTATATTCTTTCAAAGAATCCAATTTTATACCTAACATATAATAATCCAACATACGCATAATAAATTAATATTCCTGCCTCCAAAAATAACAAAATATGAAACATTTTATCTATATAATAGAACTGACTTTGTTCAACGATATTATCTAAAAAGCATATTCCATTACCGCACCAAGTCCCTGTTCTATAAACTGAGAAACAAATTGTACGATAATAATATACTTATTTATGAACCAATATAAACATAATCCGAAATAAATATTTCGAATAAGCGGGATCGCAACCACTGCCTACCTATAGTAGTTTTGAACCCCTGTCCCAACGGTATCAATTCCTGCACCAACATACGTCTATCTCATATATTAAAGAATAAACATTCATTTTTCCATTATTCATATATAATATATTTTTTTTTTATACAATAATAAATATAATTTTATATTATTATTTAATTTACTCATATAATTGCCAAATTCATATGAATACATAATTTTGAACAAATGAGAGGTCGGCAACCACTGCCTACCTATATAGTTTTGAACCCTCTGTCGTAATTCCGGTCGTTTACACTACTATACCCTCTCACTATAATGGCTTTCTCTATAATACTAAGAGAATATGGGAATATCTCAGCATTTTTTCCCATATACATATAATAATTAACCATTTTCATATGTATATTATTTAATTTAATCATATAATTGCCAAAATCATATGAATACATAAGTTTGAACAATATGAGAGGTCGGCAACCACTGCCTACCTATAGTAGTTTTTAACCCTCTGTCGTAATTCCGGTGTTACACTACTATTACCCTCTCACTATAATGGATTTTCTCTATAATACTAAGAGAATGGGAATATTTCAGCATTTTTTCCCTTATACATATAATAATTAATCATTTTCATATGTATATTATTTAATTTACTCATACAATTGCCAAAATCATATGAATACATAAGTTTTTGAACAATATGAGAGGTCGGCAACCACTGCCTACCTATAGTAGTTTTTGAACCCTCTGTCGTAATTCCGGTCGTTTACACTACTATACCCTCTCACTTAAATGGCTTTTCTCTATAATACTAAGAGAATATGGGAATATCTCAGCATTTTTTCCCATATACATATAATAATTAACCATTTTCATATGTATATTATTTAATTTAATCATATAATTGCCAAAATCATATGAATACATAAGTTTTAACAATATGAGAGGTCGGCAACCACTGCCTACCTATAGTAGTTTTTGAACCCTCTGTCGTAATTCCGGTCGTTTACACTACTATACCCTCTCACTATAATGGATTTTCTCTATAATACTAAGAGAATGTGGGAATATTTCAGCATTTTTTCCCTTATACATATAATAATAATCATTTTCATATGTATATTATTTAATTTACTCATACAATTGCCAAAATCATATGAATACATACGTTTTGAACAATATGAGAGGCTGGCAACCACTGCCTACCTATAGTAGTTTGAACCCTCTGTCGTAATTCCGGTGTTACACTACTATAACCCTCTCACTTAAATGGCTTTTCTCTATAATACAAGAGAATATGGAATATCTCTGCATTTTTCCCATATACATATAATAATTAATCATTTTCGTATGTATATTATTTAAATTTACTCATACAATTGCCAAAATCATATGAATACATAAGTTTGAACAATATGAGAGTCGGGCAACCACTGCCTACCTATAAGTAGTTTTTTGAACCCTCTGTCGTAATTCCGGTCGTTTACACTACTTATACCCTCTCACTTAAATGGCTTTTCTCTATAATACTAAGAGAATATGGGAATATCTCTGCATTTTTTCCCACTATACATATAACTAATAACCATTTCATATGTATATATTTAATTAATCATATAATTGCCAAAATCATATGAATACATAAGTTGATGAACAAATTGAGAGGTCGGCAAACCACTGCCTACCTATAGTAGTTTTTGAACCCTCTGTCGTAATTTCGGTCGTTTACACTACTATAACCCTCTCACTATAATGGATTTTCTCTATATACTAAGAGGAATTGGGAATATTTCAGCATTTTTCCCTATACATATAATAATTAATCATTTCATATGTATATTATTTAATTTACTCATATAATTGCCAAATTCATATGAATACATAAGTTTGAACAATATGAAGCGGGCAACCACTGCCTACCTATAGTAGTTTTGAACCCTCGTCGTAATTCCGCGTCGTTTACACTACTATACCCTCTCACTATAATGATTTTCTCTATCAATACTAAGAGAATGTGGAATATTTCGCATTTTTTTTCCCTTATACATATAATAATTAATCATTATTCATATGTATATTATTTAATTACTCATACAATTGCCAAAATCATATGAATACATAAGTTTTGAACAATATGAGAGGTCGGCAACACTGCCTACCTATAGTAGTTTTTGAACCCTCTGTCGTAATTCGGTCGTTTACACTACTATACCCTCTCACTTAAATGGCTTTTCTCATAATACTAAGGAAATATGGGAATATCTTAGCATTTTTCCCATATACATATAATAATTAACCATTTTCATATGTATATTTTTTAATTTACTCATATAATTGCCAAAATTCAATATAAATACATAAGTTTGAAAACCAATATCAGAGGTCGGGCAACGTCTTCCACTCTATGAATACTGAGATAATATGGGAATATTCATCATTTTTCCCTTATACATATAATAATTTAAATCATTTCATATGTATATTATGTTAATTTACTCGTATAATTGTCAAAATTCCTATGAAACATAAGAGAATACAATATGAGAGGTCGGCGCAACATAATTGAGTAGTTGATGACGAGGT
>NW_022611242.1:0-41384 GCF_004382195.2 Drosophila sechellia
GGGAGAATTTTAAATGCTCACTCGAAGATTTGCAATAGCTCAACAAGAAGCCGATTTATGGATTTATAATAACACCACAATGAGTTGTGTATTTGCATTTTAAAAATGTTGTGTGGGAGTTAATTTTCGGACATTAATTATGAGCAACCGATTCACTTTAATCGATATTATATATTATATAGTATTATAAAAAATAATATTATTTAAATCCACATTAAGAGCGAATCAATAAATATAAATGAGCAATGCCGCATTGAATCTTCAATATATCATTTGTTCCTATGCCATAAATCTGTGATAATCTAATAACTTTTACAGAAATCATTCCAAAATCCTCCTCAAATATGAAAACGGGTTTGAAATTCAGAATATTTAATCTACCAGGCAATAAATGCTTACAATATTGTTAATAGATTCTTGTAATAAAAATATATTCTAACTTAAGTAAGCAATTTATATTTTTATGGACTTATATACAATTTGTGCCAAATTTAAATGAGGTATCTACACAGGTGTCGACACACATTTCTTTATATTTATATCTAGAAATAATTAAAAATTAAATTAAAAATTACATTCTTCAATAAAAATATGATATTAATTTTTATGGGCATATTTTACAAAATTTTAAAATTTGTATTTTAATGTTTTTTAAAATGAATAGTTGTTAAATTTAAGATGCTTATTAAACTGCCGGGTTTAGAGAGACTTTTTATATTTTTAGGTTGCCTGTTTATATGCCCATGCTATGGACGCGATACCAAAGTTTAAATAATACTTTTTAAAACCAAATAACATTATATGTTTTCTTGCATTTTTATTGAAAATTGATTTATAATTAAAAGTCGGCAAGCTGCCATTAAAACTACAGGCTGAATAATAATTTATCTTAGTCATGTATATTGCGTGGGCAGTCATTAAATTTGCGGAAAGTCAATTGCAATTAGTGAAAATATTTGAGTGCAATATGAGTAGATGAAAAACAAAAAGGGGTAAGGCGAGTTAGATGTTGGCCATATATATGCATACATATATATTAATTGCAAACAAAGCTGACGAAAAGTGAAAAGTGTCATAACAAGGCGAAGAATGATGGGACTGCCGCTGTGTTGCTGCGACTGCGACTGAGATGCGATGTCGTTTGCAGCTGAGTTTTAATGACTCACTAAATTATTCATACGCCGTGGATGCCGACGAATGGCGTTTTGTTTTGAGCACGCCAAGCGCTAAATGTAAACAATTCAGCGCCAGGCAAAATGAAAAGTCAACAAACTTGTGCCGAGGATATGAATATGCAATTAATGTATAGCCTGGCTGGCTTGGCTTGGCCTGGCCAAGATGATGCTGATGTCCTGCCGTTGACAGGATTGTGGATTTGCGAAGTACGGGTCGTATACCTCATATATATATATGTACATGCTGCTGATATGAAGAGCACGTGTTGTAGTGAAGTCACTTTCTACCCTCTCGCTCAAATAGAGGGATCACATGACTTGATTGCTTACACAGCCGCCATAGAACATGCTGGTATACGTATACGTATTAATATGAAACGCTTTTGAGCACGTAGCAACACTTATGGCCCCTCAGTCAGCCATCCTGGATGGGTTATATCACGACAATCATCAGAGGACCAGGACGAGTACGAGAGGACAACGCAAACGACAATGACGAGCACAATGAGGATGGAACACTGGATTCTGGTAGCTGGTGCGTACGATTCCATTACCAAAATGCCAGTGGAGTGATGACGAGATGACGATGTTGATGATGATGATGTATCATGCATGAAGCATAAATTCAATTTTCAAGTGCACCTCTCAGAATCCTGCCTGCCTCCAGCCAGCGAGTTATCCTTTTTGTTGGCTTTCCATCTATTTTCTTTATTTTTTTTTTTACCCCCGTACCTTCTTTGCTGCAATTTTTATTTTCATCTTACTTGAGCCTACACTTCATTTAGCCCGTCTGCACAGAGCTCGCATGCATTTATTTTTCAAGGGTTTTTCTTCGCTTTTTTTTTTCGTCCTGACTCCGTGGCTTTTTCGCTTAAGTGTTCATGCATTTCTTCATTGATTGCATTTTTTGTGTTCGTGCGAATGATGTTCGTTGCTAATTAGCCCAAGGGGTTGAAACAAGGACTATGGGGGATATTGCATAATAATTATGCTCAAGTGAGGCTGGAAATCCGTAATAAAATGCAATAAAGTTTAAGACGCACATCTGAGTTAATTGCAAGCAGATGAAGTCAGTCTTATCTGAATCCAAAATGGTTCATATTTGAGCATATACCGAATATATAATAACAATGCTGCGAACTGAAATCACACATTCAGCAACTATATTCCACACCTTTGTGGCATCATTACAACTGTATAGTTCATTCACAATTGAGTTGTTGCCATTGTTACGACTTTATAAGTGCCTGTATCTAAGTATCTAAGCAATGGCATAGTTAACGTGTTTTTTTTTTTGTTTCTTGTTGCCAGCTGCGATTGCTATATAAATATTCTGATTGCCTTTATAGAGTTATAAAAGAGTAAGCGCAAAAAAGAAGAAAAAAATATGGCAAAGTATGGTAATAAATGCCATGGCATTTGAAAATGTTATTAAAAAATGCTGGTGAAAAAAATATACTGCACAGAGAGAGAAGTCAGGCCATGCATATAAATTGCATGGCCTGCATATAGAAATAAATAAGTGAAACAAAAAAAATACAAATGGTATACCAATAAGTGGTGGACAGGCTATGACGTCAGTTGGCCAAAATACAAAGCCAAGAGCCAAGTGGTGCCAGCCACAGAGATCACAGCTAAATCAGAACCATAAACCAGAAACAACTTCTAAAAACAACTTTCATTTTGTAATCGAGAACGCTGCGCTCAAGTACTGCAACAAAAGAAAAAAAAAATTATAAAAATAAAAAAATAAAAATAATATTAAAATTGAATAAAAAGCTTGAACAGACAGAAACTTCAAATGATTGCGTTTCATTTCCCATTGAGAATGAAATGTGCCAAGGGGTGTGATTGGGAGTTCGTAATTAAGTTGAAGTCGCATATTTCAATTAACGTCTTGGCCGTCTATGGGAATGGTGGTGCTGGCCGCTCTAGTGGATCTGGTGGTTCTGGCGGTTTTAGAGGTTTTTCTTACTGCCGGTGGAGCACACGCAAACGCAGGGAGCAAAAGCACCCACTGCTGCATTGTATTTACTAAGTGGAACTGGTCACTGATCTGGATTAGCAGCAATAACGACAGCCGGCCAAGTAGACGTCAACACATCACCACACAGAGACTCGAATGCTGCACCTGGGCGAAGTATTGGCAATAGATATGAAGAAATTACTCAAATAAAAGTTTAAAAAAAAATAAAGTACTAAATTAGACATTATATCAATTAATTTGTATAGATAAAATAACATAAAACATAAGTCAAAGGAACATAAAGAGTGTAGCTAATACAAATACTTGTGTTGTTAGTAAGTGACAGTTACGATGCGCTCGAAATCGATTGCGTTGACCCTACGATTTTCACAGGCATTAGAGCCTGGCTAGGAAATATTGTGGGACACCGCTGTACCAAAGCGTGGCAGCATGATTAACAATTTGAATTAATGTCAGTTACTCATGGCATGGCTGCTGCCTCCAAAGACTGAGTGCGATGGCTAGGGAGGGGATTGGATTGGGGGAGGAGATTGAGTGGGCCCCTCGTTTTAGTTCGCCTTAGTTGCACTTACTAATTTCTGACTACGGACTGGACATTGATCTTTGCATTGTCCGTCCCGTCGCCCGGCGGCCACAAAATGAAAGGAAAAGTAAGTTACGAATTACGTTGCCGAGCGAAGCGCAGCGAAGTTAACGTTAACGTTAACCAGAGGGAAAGGTAATTGCGATTTGGCCCAGAAAAGGGAAAGGAAATGTTTCCTGCGCTGTGATTTTTGCTTGGGCCAAGTGTCAAAAAATGTGGCATTCCCCTTTGGCTTCTCTCAAATGGAAGGAGGGCCAAAAGGCGGTATTGGATTGGGATTGGGCGATGGGTACGAACGAGACTGGAACCCGGCTGAGCTGGCGCCAAATTAACGGAAATGTCACAATGGCAATGGGCGACGTGCGGCCCGCTGCCCGTTTTGGAAATTATACAATTTTGTCACGTGACGTGCATTAGAAAACACAGTCACACCAAAAACACCAAGATATTACCAAGACGTGCCAGACTGTCGCGGTCCAAGCAACACCAAAAAAATGCGGAGAAAAAACAAAGAAAATCTGATAGGAGCGAATCAAACAATTAAAGGCCAACCAGATAATCTAAACATGATATGCGGTATGAAAGGATACTGGGGACATAAGGTGACCAGACAAAAATTATAATGAAATCAACTGTTTTAAACTAAAATTGTAGGCGTGTATCGTCACTACGTGCATTGACGCACACTGTGATAATTTGTAGCAAGTGAACTTAATTTACACATTTATATTTGCTTACAATAAAGTTAAATTTATTTCAAGTATACTTTAATGCCCCAAAACAGCACAAAGTAATACGCTTTAATTACAACCAATCCACCCTGAGTTCCCATTAGAATGGTATAAAAACCAGTAACGCCCCCCACTTAGACGAGTGTGAACCCGTCAACTCCACTAAATGTCAACTGAACACGCGAAATTCCGCAGCAGGACTTTCACTGGCCAGAGAGTCCTTTTTTCTGAATCATACATATACCTGCATATACAGCCGGCCGTCAAAAAAGTTTTTCAAAACCAAAGGCAACGTTCTCTATGTCACAAAGTGGATGGGCGCTTTTTTTCCACAAAAGAAGCCGCAAAAGCGCGAGAATATTGGCGGACGAAATGCAAAACCCGCTTTGAAGTCTGAGCCCAGTGATTTGCCTGCTTGGGGGCAAACTTACTAACTGAACTGCCACTTTGAAGTGGCGTAGTTTTCCTTCTTAACGCACTTTCTTCGTTGGCGAAAAATACCATACACCAGAAAAGATGGCGGCAATGCTTCAATTTCAAAGGCGAAATGCCGCCAAACGATGAAGAGAGACAGCAGCACGTACGAGTCCACACATGTGGTGGAAAAAAGTTTTTCCTCTGCTGATTTCTTTCACTTTTCGGGGTGAATGTGTAAAAGGGGAGCACTTTCACTTTTCTTCGCACCCAAGTATTCTGTCACAAGGCTAAATTTTTTTGTTGTTCCTTTTTCGCAGACCCTTTTGATTGGAAGTATTTGCGCAAAATATGCGAGGTGGGATTATGATAAGGATATGCCCCAGGGTTGCAGTGGAACACAATCGGTTTCAAAGCAAATTTTTGGCAATGCTTTTGCTTTGATGAAGAGTTAAAAGAGCTGTCTGTGCAGTGACAGTTGCGAATGTCAAGTTAACACAAAAAAAGGCTACAGAAATTATAAAATATAATAAAAAAATTGAATATTTATGATTCATCTTCACCAAGATTCTGTGATAAATGTGCTGTTCCCGTAACCCATTTTTCCAACCAACCACTTGATGAATGATCACCCGGATCGCACTTAAAACGAATTTAAAAGTCTAGACTGTAGACCAAAACGAAATTTCACATAAATCTCTGACACACTCGAAACTTGAAATTAATTTTTATTTTAATTATATACGAATTCATCGCCGGGCAGCTACTGTTAAACCGCTACTCAAGGTCAATCAATGGCGCAGAGAAAACATAAATTCAGCTGTCCATGCCAACCGTTAATGTAATAACTCATGCCTCTCCGCGACTTGATTATGAATCGAGAGCCCGGCTTTAAACAGAAAAAAATCTAGCATTCTTTTCTATACTCGTACAAACTCGTACATATATCATTTCTCTTTTGGGGCCCCCGTCGCATCAAAATCAAATTAGTTCCGAGCGTTGATTTTCTTCCAACAGTGTCGGCGCTTCATGCTCGTGATTTCCAGCTAATTTTTGCTTTTCAAATCGACTACACAATACCAGACAAGAGGAGTAATTATAATGCGAGAAGCGGGCGAACGCATTTATCGCTGCGATCAGCATACATCCGTTTGCCGCTGATATAAAGCTTGTAATTACCTGGCTAATTTACATGAATTTCCAAGCGAACATCCTTTTGGCCAGAGAAACCGTTGGCCGAGCTGGAGAAATTTTTCCCAAGAATATTTCCCAGCAAATAGTTGCAGGAACATTAAGTACACTGGGGAAAATAAACGCAGCTTAAATGTACAATATTTAGGACCTTTTTAAACATTTGTATTAAGCTTATGTTTTTTTTTTTTGATTGCTAAATTGTTAAATTAATTAAACATTAATTTTGAATCTTTACTTGAATTATTATTATTAGTTTTTCGTAGTGCAAAACTTTAAGTAGGCGCAGAAAAATGCCAGTTGGCCGGGATTGTTGGCTTTGCCTATCAGCTATTTGGCATCATCATCGGGAGGCATGTGGTTCTTGGTCTTTTTGGCGTGGTCACGTCACAGGGCCATCGCTGTTGACCATCATCATTGCAGTTTGCCATTTCTTTCGGCCTCTCGCAACGCGATTGGCAACGATAAAGCGTCGTGGCCAACAAGTGGCGCATCTATGTTGCGATTGCATTTGCATCGGGGGTAGGTAGGTGGGGAAAATTCTTCAAATTTTGCACATATGACACTGGCCACGCCCACTTGCTGGCAACCGCCTTCGTCCGCTCCTTTTCTTGTTATCCCTGCTTCTTTTGCACCAGCAAACGGTCAAATTATTTCCTTTTCCGCATTTTCCACCAAAGCATTCACGCGCACGAAAGGATTTCTTGTAATTTGGCTGTGACTTGAAAGATGCTGGATGAATATAAAAAAAAGGGCGAGAATGTGGATCTCCAACCACACGAACTGATGAAAGGGATTTTGTGGCTGCCTTTGCTGTTTTGGCGACTTGGCATTTTTATTTGTAATGATTTTTGCCAGCTCTTTTCGCTTTACTTTTTTTTTACATTCTGGAACGGGCTACTGTTTTTGGCGGGTTGTTGTGCCGCTTTGTTTTAAATAAAAATATAACACAAAAAGGGAGGGGAGAGAAAGAAATAAAGGCATGACCACTATGTGTGCTTCTCTGTAAAATTCAGCACTAAAAATAAAAAATTTATGAAATTAGGAAGTTTGGAAAAAATATGCATTGACTTAGCTAGATTTTATAAAGTAATTAATAAATGTTCCTTTGAAGGCAAGAATCAAAATATATTAACAATTCTAGTTTAACATTATTTTACAATATATACCCCTATTTTATAAACTTACAAAGTTTCAAATACTTAGAAAATTACTATTTAAATTTTAAAAATATAATGTTACTCCTAATTTCTTCCAGTGTACTTCTACCCAAGTGCATCTTGGCATGGCAGATTGAGCCCGCTTGTTCAATGAGTGCTGGAGATGGGCTGGATTGGACTGCTCCTGGGACCCTGGACCGGGATCCTGCATCTGCATCTGCATTATGCACACTCATTACCCTTACTCCATATCTCTTACTCATTTTGGCTTTCCGTCCCGCTCTGGTCGCCATTATCCTGCGCTCACTTCACTTTCATTTCGCATATCGTATATATGGTACATATGTGTGTGCATGGGGTTTTTTCATGAATTTTATTCCTCGTTTTTATTTACGTGCCTTACCCTTGCCACTTGAGACATTGCTTTGTTCTGTTTTATGCCACGAAGGGGTTATGAAAAAACATATATCCCGAAAAGCTTTTAGTGTGCATGTGAGAACGCGTTAAAAGCGCAGGCCAAATGCATTTGGATGGTCTCTCAACACAGAACTAAAAATGCTCGATGCCTAAAGCCGCATAGCAACTAAAATTCACACAAAATTCTACTTTTAGAGTTTTTGCTATAAGAGTGTTAAAATTTTTAAACATTTTTTAATATGTTTTTAACTACCAACACAACACTGGTGTATCTCCTTTTCCAAATATTGCAGACATACTCTAGGTGGAAAGCAGTTTATGTGGTCGTTCTAATAGCGCTTGGACTTAAAAATTTACACCACTGGTGCTTACATGGTTGTAGAAACTTCCCAGATAATTTGAATCGAAAACGACAATCCTAAAATGCTGTCATATCGTACAATTTATTTATGATTTTGTCTTTTCGCAAAGGGAAATCTTGACAAGCACTAACTAAGTAGGTTTAGTCTTCAGTAGAAAAAAGAAGAAAAATACAAGAAAAAATCAATTCTTTACATCGAGAGTGTTCCATATCCTCCAAAACGATTCGTGGTCTGTAAAACGTTGTTGCTGTCGTGTTGGTACCGTTTATATGTGTCTCTATTCCATCAGGCCCATAAAAGACATCAAATGTTTTAGATCCGGTGTTATAAATTCCAAAAAAATTCTAACCACATGCTGGTAATATGAATTCCGAAATGGAATTCTCGGATGAGGACCACGGTGACTCGCATCGATCGCTTATCACTCACATGAGTTGCGAAAATGACAGCGGCAGCGAGGATACCTGCACGGAAATCCTTTTGCCGGAAAATTCCAACAGTCCCGAAACGGATGACTTTGTGTACAAGGTCCTTTCGGTTGACCAGATTGTTCAGCATCAGCGTAACATCATCGATGAGGTGAATAATGTCCTGAATCTGCCACCGCAAGTCACGCGTATTATCCTAAATCACTTCAAATGGGACAAAGAGAGCTTGTTCGAAAATTATTTCGAGAGCAATCCGGAGGACTTCTTCCAGCGTGCCCATGTGTTGAATCCCTTTGAGAAGAAGATTGAAATCGATTGTGCGGCGTCCACATCCTGTTCCTTACCTCAGCTCTGTGGCATTTGCTTTTGTTCTTGCGATGAGCTCATAGGTTTGGGTTGTGGTCACAACTTTTGTGCTGCCTGCTGGAAACAGTATTTGGCCAATAAGACGTGTAGCGAGGGCTTGGCCAATACCATCAAATGTCCAGCAACCAACTGCGAGATCCTGGTGGATTATATATCCTTCCTGAAACTAGCCGATGATCCAGAGGTTGTCGAGCGATATCAGCAGCTGATCACCAACACCTTTGTGGAATGCAACACCCTGATGCGATGGTGCCCCGCCCCAACTGCAGCCATGCCGTCAAGGCCGTTTGCGCTGAACCACGAGCAGTCCTTTGCAAATGTGGGCATGAGTTTTGCTTTGCTTGTGGCGAAAATTGGCATGAACCCGCCAGCTGCAGTTCTCTCAAGACATGGGTCAAAAAATGCCTTGAGGATTCGGAGACATCGAATTGGATTGCCCAGAACACGAAGGAGTGCCCCAAGTGCAATGTTACCATCGAGAAGGATGGTGGTTGCAATCATATGGTGTGCAAGAATCCATCCTGCCGTTATGATTTCTGCTGGGTGTGCCTGGGATCCTGGGAGCCACATGGTTCGTCCTGGTACAGCTGCAATCGATTCGACGAGGAGGAGGCCAAACAGGCCAGATTGGCTCAGCAAAAATATCGCTCTTCAATGGCCCGATATCTGCACTATTACAATCGTTATAGCAACCACATGCAGAGCTTGAAAATGGAAAATAAATTGTATTCCAATATTCAGGCAAAAATGGAAGACATGCAGGAGGAGATGAGCTGGATTGAGGTTCAGTTCCTGCGTGATGCCGTCGATGTCTTATGCCAATGTCGCACCACTCTGATGTACAGCTATGTGTTCGCCTTTTATCTGATGAACAACAATCAGAAGATCATATTCGAGGATAATCAGAAGGACATGGAAATGGCCACCGAGAAGCTGTCCGAGTGCTTGGAGCGAGAGATCACTGTCAAGAATATCTACGAAGTTAAACAAAAGGTCCTCGACTTATCGCACTATTGCCAAAAACGACGACATGTCCTCCTTTGCCATGTGAGGGAGGGATACGAAAATGACTGGTGGGAATTCAAGGAGGAGACCACTACATAACTCGTATAATCCAAAAACATCTGTATTCGATGCACAACACAAGAAAAAAATGTAAATTAATACTGAAGACTTTATATGAAACGCACACAGTAAATCTTTCGGTTTTCACTCGGGTTGAACTGACTACAGTTCACTGGACAAAGATTTTTTCAAAATTTACAGTTTTTATAAAGGAATAGAAAAATATAAACAATAAGAAAACACCAACCTTTAGGCATTGTGGAGTACTTGCATTTATATTGGATGTGTTAGTAGTATTTTGGTTTAAATGTTATGCTCTTACAATGTATCATTGTAGTGCATTAAAGAGCTCATTCTTAAAATAAAGTGTATAATAAATAAACTAACTAATAATAAATAATAATAAACTAATAAATAAACTAATAAACTCAATTAGTGTAGAATTTTGCAGAAATATTTTGCTTTCATCAGACTATTGAGACTTTTGTGCAATTTCCCGACAAGTGTAGATCCAATCTACTTATATAGCCAGCCCCACTGTTTGCTCTCCTTCTTGGCCCACTAATATGCGTTGGCTTTTGTAATTATAACATAAATCAATCCCAATTTCATGTTATACTTTTCAGCGAAGCAAAGCGATTAATGTCGACAATGGACCAGAGAGATATGGCATGGCAAGAGGAAAATCATAAATAAGCCATATATTGCCATGGCCAATAACGGAATGGAACGAAATGAACACCCCACCGATCGACCGTATGAAAAATATTTCCTTATCGCGATGCTTCCCCAAGAGAAACGCCGCCAGGTGCAAAACGAAACGTGTGGATATATCGAAGTGTTTTGGTGGGGGGAGTTGTGGGGTCTAGGTACTGGCAACTGGAAAAGCCTTGGCCAATAGATTTACGGCAAACGGCAGCCGAGTCGTGCCTGCCTTGGCTTAGAGTGTGAATTTTCGCACCCGTGATGAAGTTTCCAATTAAATTTTATTGGATTTCAAATTGAGGCTGAGACTCAAGCTGCTGATCCGATGCCTTTGCCTTTTTCCAGCTTCGACTGGCTGGTAAATATTTGCGCACCATTGTTGTGGCAAGTGTTGAAAGTAGGCGGTGCAGTGCTAACCCCCTGCAACCTACCAAATCCACCCACCAACTCCCCGCACATCACACAATCCTCTGTCTCTAGCAGAGTGATTTCTTATGGCAGTTCAATTGCGGGGTCATCAACGTGTCAGCATTCGAATTGCACCAATGCGGATGCCACAAAGTTGCACCCTTGGAATTGACTAATTTATGAATGCATTGTGGGAACGCCTCGAGAATTTCGGTGATTGCCAGTAAATATTTCAGAACGAGGTGAAAGTTTTTGAGTGGTTTTTTTTGCTGAACTCTGATCAGAATAGAATGGATAATTTAATTTAAATACATGAAAGTTATTAACAGAAAATTGTATGCTTGATAACATATAAAACAAAGCTTGTCTATATAACTTTCACAAAAATGTTGCATCATAAAACATCACTTTAAAAATTGAATTCATATCGCTTTCAATTACTCGAATTTTCTTTATCAACTTCCGCTTTTCTTCTCTCTTTTCTCGGCCTAACTTTAAGCTCTGGGCCTCATCTCTATTTACCTAGCATATCGGCTTGGCCATAAGGCAGCAAGTGGCAGTCAACAGTTGGCCTGTTCCTGGCCCTTGGACTTCGGCTCATTCAACAAGTCAACAAACAAAACACACACAGTGGAGAATGAAGAAAAGATGACGATGGGGAATAAAGTAAAATAAAATGAAAAAAAAAAGAAAAAATCACTGTAGTCCTTCCGTTGGAGACCTGCTTCCTGGTCAAGTTGTGCTCAAGTGCGTTCGTATTAATTTTATTTATTGGCCACAAAATCCCAACCGCAGACACTCTGCCCCTTCTTCAGGCTTAACGGTCTCGGTTGGTCGGTCGGTCGGTTGGTCGGTTGGTTGCCTGGTTGGTTGGTTGGTATGTCCTGCTCCTTGCCTCTTGGCCTGGCTTATTGAATTTTTATCTACAGTTTGCCTTTGTGCTTATGGCATCTCACTGAATCTTGAATCGCGGCCAGGGCGTTAGCTATTTTTATTATGGCAAATTCTCCTTCAGTTTTTTTTTTTCGCTCTCTACTTCGAGCGGCAGACACTTGATGTCCTTACATCTGCTTTACAACTTGGTCGCGTACTTTCAATTACGCGCTTTCGTCCTGCCTTTGTCCTTGGCCTCCGTCGAAGGTCGGTTAATAGCCAGCCGGGATGACAATGGACAAGGGCAAGAAAGTGTTGTAAGCCAACTGAGATTACCGGCAAAACTGTGTCAATGGCCGGGATAAATCAATCAACTGAATGAGGAAGCAAGCGCTGGCTGACCTTTGTTTTAGAACAATAATGGCAAAAACTTGAATGGGTTATTTTATTGGTTCAATTAGTATTATCTTTAATATTTAAGATGCAACTTGAAGTAACAGCTCGTTACTATCTTTATAAAGGTGATATTATTTTTAAAATTGATACTTCTATTAAAAAAACCTAATTTCCGTTCATAAGTTTTTCTTTTCATATAAGAAGCACCTGTCTCTGGTGAAAGACGTTTTATGTAATTCACGATTGCAGCCAATTTGTTTTTGCACTTTCTAATGGCTTCCCCTTTTATTTCCTATCTGCGGCACATTAGTTGGACCATTGAGCAACAATGTTGTTGCATTGTATCTTTTTGTACCGATTTTTGCGGCGAAGGCCTAGCTTTGCAATAAACAATCTGCAGGAGACACAGTAAACAAATATATACTACATCGTTGATATTTGTACAAATATAATGTTTTTTCTTTTAAGACTAAGAACTTTGAATTGATAATTATAAATATTATTGTTTCCTTTTTTGAATTTTTTTAAATAAAGTGATGAATGATTTATTTATTTGGAGGATGGCTTCTTTTCTTTTCTTTTATTTCTTGGTTTCTAAATTTTTTAGCGGTGTAACTTTGACTATAGTTGGATCTGAATCTAAGGCTGCCTCTGCGACTTCTTGGCCACTTTTTTTTTGACTAACTTGTACTCCTGCACTATCACTTCATCAGCGACGTAAATTTATGAGGCACTTTGCGCAGTCGCCGAGCATCGTTGGCCATAACTTGCCGCCGTCTTGGCTTCTCGGTCTCGTCTATTGGCGAGTGCACAAATTGCGTTGATATGCTGACAGGCGGCACACAGCTCGTGCACGGCGAGAAAAAGCCCCCCCACTTTATTAGCACACTCATTTGCCTATCGCCCATCCAAAGAGGCGGCAAAATGCATTGAAAGTGCGCAGTCTTCGGACTTCCACTAAATTGAGGCACGCGCGCAGGCGTTAAAGAGTAAACAAATAAACAGTTGGCACCAGCAGCGGTCCACAGAAACAAAAAAAAAAGGAAAAAAAGAAAGAAAACTTCAATTGAATTTAATTGGCCAAGTTGTGAGGGGCAGACGTTGGTCTTTTCGACACTAACTAACTGTCACATTTCTGTGATGCGCGAGAATTGGAACTCAGATGCGTAAATAAGCGGGAACTTGGTGAAATAATGAGTTATCGAACTAAGGAATACTCTATTCACTGAAGAAATTGTGAAATATATTAATATTTAAATTGAGAAATGCTTAATATACATATAAAAACCGAGAAAACCATATACAGAAGATAGTATTACTAAAATAAAATTGCATTTTAAATATAAATACATGAAATACATTATGAATCAGATTCAAGAGCTTTTGATTTTTTTGGAAATGATAAAGCAGATATTTAAATATTTAAAATATTTTCAAATCTCTTATATTAGTAATTATACCCCTTCATGTAGTGTAACTTTAACTTAACTCATCATACAAATTAAACGCATTCCTCGGGCTACAGCTGCCGTGGCTTCTGTTTTTTCTGCTTATCACTTGTATCATCATCATCATTCCGCGGCAAAAAAAATCGCAATCGAAAAAGGTCGTGCCAATTTAATTAAGCGACATTTTATTTAATTATTTCATATATTGATTGCAAAATGTGTAAAGCTTTTAATTGCGAAAAATGACCGCAATTCCCCAAACGGCGGCGAGCCGCGCCAAAAAACCCAAGGCACGCCTCACATTCCCTTCCATTAATATGTGTGTACATATTGGGCAGCAATAATTTCAATAATTTCGCATGGAGAAATTGCTGGAATGAAATTGATTTGGCTCGACAGCAGATGCATTTAATGCATTTATATTGCATTTCATTATGCTTATTTCATTTCGTAATGATTGAATTGCAACGGCTCGAATGATGACTGCCAATAACAATGGGCAATTGGACAAATCAAACAGATATGGGGCTTTTTGGTCTCGTCCTGGATATATCATTCTCCTGGATCGTGTTTGTACACTGAGAAAATAATATGCTAAATTATATGTTAAATTCGCAAGCATAGATTATTGCTTGAATTAATAAAACTTTGATACTCGTATAATCAAACATATTTTAATTTCCTCAAGGTATATATAGTTAAAATAATATTATTTGAGCAACAAAATATAACTTTAGCTTAATTTAGCTGGTACTATTACAACATACTTGTTTTGCTCTCATTTATAAAGTTACGCGTTTACTCATTATAAGTTAGCGAGCTCATTGAAAATGTATAGCCCCGCAGCTATTGCTTAGATTTATTTCTCTGTGTGAGCCGTTTGGGCAAACATATCAATTATGCGGCCCATTTTTGCTGTTATAAATATTTACGCAGAAATTAATTATTTGATATTAAAATGACCGCCAACATTTTACACTCGACTGGGGCCCAGGATCTGCGAAATCCACTCGGGATATTGGCTTTATTCCCGGGCTTCCTGCGGTTGAGTTTTTTTTTTTTTTTTTTTGTATTTGTATTTTGTTTTTTGAATTGTGGCCCGAGTGACTGGTTGAATGGCCATGGCCTGGATGTGTGCACTGTGATTGACACGGTAAATGATATTCGCATTATGCACAGGATATGTTGCTGTCCAGTTCGGAGTGCCCATGTGTGCGTGCGTGTGTGTGTGTGCTGGTTAAACAGGAAACGGAAATGGCAACAAGCATTGTGTGCAGTTCCATCGGGAGCCATCTGCATATTGCATATTTGTTGTTTATTCAGCCACTGTGATTGCCATAAAATCCATTGTTGTTTCAGTTGTTGTTGCTTGGCAAATGGCAAAATTTAAAGCCTGATGAGCCGATAAACGCTTTAAAATTGTAACCGATGTTGGGCAAATTTTTGCATACTGCCCCCCGTCCAATATAATTCGCTGTTTCAGCATTCAGAACCATCCGCATCATCGTTGCGAAACGCCCCAAACCCTGGATTTCTCATCAGGCCCATTCAGAATGTAGCTATACTCTCAAGCCCCTTGCCCGGATAAAGGCATCTACGTTGGCAGGAGCTGAAGAAATGCTCTTTAAGGATCCACTTGTGTGCCTGGGCTCTCAAGTGTCCTTTGCATGTTAGCGAAACCACTCGAAAATATGACGCGTTTGCTGAAGTATGCAAAAATTGCACATGGAACACGGAACACAGGAGGCTGCAAAAAAAATACCACCAAGCTCAACTGCTCAAACAAATCGCGGAACAATTCAATGTTTTCGATGCTTAAAGTTGTTCTGCAAGGGCCTAAGACTTATCCAATTTTTGAGTTTTTTGTGTTCGACAAGATTTCTATCAATCGATGGCCAGAAGGACGACAAATGTGATACGTTGGCATAAGAGAGAAGTACACAAGGATAATATTGCTGATTTCATGGAAAATGTTAACCACAATAAGAATCTTTTCCCTGCTATTTTTGCTCTTTACTTATAAAAATGGCAATAAAATTAATAAGAATTAAGCTTTGAGGGTTATGGTTATAAAATATGGCTTTAATGCGTTTCCAATCCGAAAAGCGCAGTTTTTCGCCCCCAGATTCGATCAATCAATACCCAGAACTTTGGCGTTGGCGGCGAACATGAAATATCACAGCCAAACCCTTTTTTTCCCGAGCCCCAAAACTTTTCGATTGGGAGTTGGGATTCGGTATCGCTTTGGGTTTGGGTTTTGGTTTCGGTTTAGGTTTCAGTTTCAGTTACAGTTTTTCCTTGGCTGGATTTCCTGCAGCCGCCGCCGCGAACGTGAGCGTAACCAAATTTTGCCACAGGGCTTGGCCAAATCAATTCAATTGCCAAATTATGCCAAACCTAGGAAATACAAATGGAATCGAATCGGCATTAGAAATGGGAAATAGTCATGGCCAATATTCGGTGTGCTGCTACAATATTTGTGGCCGCAATTGTTTTGCATGACTCGACGGAGGCTTAAAAATAGAAAAAAGACTCAAAAGCTAAGAGACTGAGCGACTGCATTGGCCTAATCGATCATCTGGCCATGTTTTCTTTCTTTTTTTTCGGCTGCATTTTGGCTCTTTGGTGTTGTGTACTATTTTCTTATTTTTTTTATATTTTTTGGACTATTTTTTTTTTGTGACGGCGGGTTTTGTCATTTGGCTTCGGTTCGTTTGTTGGCCTGCTGTCATTTTTAACTGTCTATCTCGGTGTCTGTGAGCCGCGGTAAGACTTCGGCTCTTAGCCTGGCCTGCAACTATTTTCCGTGCCACATTTTAACGTAATTATGCCGAAAAAGTAACACGAGCAACGACGCGACGCGCCGCGGCATTTGATTAATTGTCGAATCGTGCACACCACTGGGGCTATTTGTTATCTCAAGGCGTTGAAATTATAAATTGTTTTGAGTGCTAGCCCCACGCGAGTCTCCGAAAAATACAAAATACAAAATACGAAATAAAAAGCAAGAAGAGACTGTACCGGACATCGCCTGCCGATCATCGTTAAAGTTGTGCCGAAAGTGTGAAAGGGTTCACCCAAGGGTTCACACGAAATATTACCCAAAGTTTGGGAAGGAAAATACAATTTATTTTGACAGGGGATGTTGGATTGATAACGTAGTTTGACAAGAAGTGTGCCTAGAAGATCTGTTAATATGTCTTCTAAGAATTTATTAAACTTTATGCTTTAGTTATGTTTTTTTTAATAAATAATATATTTAAATAAGAGTAAATATCTGAATTATTAGTGTGTAGTTTGTAACCATTCACAAGCATTAATGCCTAATGATTTCAATCAACTTAATGGGCTTATTACCCTTAAGAATACGGCGACTTTGCAGCTTTTAATTCCCCATATCAGCTTCCTTTGCCATTCATAATTTGGCATTTCCTTAAAGTTCAACCAATCCGGGGATGTTCTTTGTCACTCCCGCCACCCAATGACCTCCACCCATCGCCCAGAAAAAACACCACCCACTGAGTGCGCGCTGAAGTGCATAAATGTTGAGTATCCCGGTGAGAACATGGAAATTTCCATGGCTTACATGAACCTGTCGCGAAGCTAGAAAATCAGAGGAGCACGTGACATTGTGTGACATCATTGAGCTGGAAAACTCCGAAAACCGAAACGACAAACAGAACTTTCGCTTTATGGAGTTATGGAGAAAGACAAAGCCAGGCGACGCCTTCCAAGTTTAGGTGATTTCTGTTTTTCGTTGTTTGAATTTATTCAGATGATTTTTTTTTTGTTAGAATTTCTCCTCGCTGTTTTCCTTCTTTTTTTCGTCACTTGCAAGTGCACACTTGAGACGGCGATGATGATGACGACGATGGCTATGAGTGACGAAAACCCCACGGGAGGTGTAAACTTTTTGGGGTGTGGCAGTCAGGTGCCGAGAGATGCATTCAGCACGTAGAACATAGATCAACGCGTTTGCATACATGGAACAAGGCACGGGAAAAAATAAAGAAGGGGATGGATTGAGGTGCCAACTGCAATCACGTTAATTAAAAAGGTGCAAATTGTGAAAGGCGCTTGGGGAATCCGAAACCCAAATGTGCTGACAGCTGTTAATGAACGAGGTAAGTGCCAAAGGAATGGGCCATCATCATCTCACTTGTTCGTCAGTCACGTGCTCCACTTGGTAATTAAACGTATCATAATTTCTTATGGCAAACAATCTTACTCGTTTTCTTATTTTCCATATGTTCTGAGCTGCTGTTTCGGCACCCAACCGTTTTTAGCAAAATTCTCAGACCCAAAGGACTCGTGCATTTTTACATGCATTTTAATATTAACGCGCCGCGCGAAATGAAAGGCGACGCGGCGCAGACAAAAAGGATTTTTTCCCTCCAGGATCAGGCGCATCAGGCATCCTACCAAAAAGGATGCGACAACAGCGACGACATTTGCTTTTGGCCATGGCTCAGTTTGGTCTGCAATTGCTAAATGCGGCTGTCTACGCCTTCGGGGGAGGGGGAGTTGGGCGGATAAATATGTGGACGGGGCTTACACTGGTTAGTACATTAAATGAAGTCTCATTCCTGCAGACAATTGATCACTAAAAAAAAACAATATATTTACTTATAAATTTATATCTGCCCTTATAGAAAAGTTCTTGTCACGAACTTCGAATTTTTAAATATTTTTTATGCCTGACAAAATAAATAACAAATACAAAATAGATGGAATGTGTAAAGAAATATAGTTTTTGTCAAAGTATTTCAGTGGAATAATATTTGGTTAGGTTTTAAAAGGGTTTTCTTGAGTACAAAATCAGCCTACTAAAATCCTTTTCCCAGTGTACAAAAATGTGAAAAAATGTTTTGGTTCTTTTTTGCGTTTGTAGTGCAATAGGAAAATATGAAATTTCATTTTGCCGACTGCCGCCGACGCGTTGCATGCAACAATGGCGTCAAAGCAGCGGCAAATATGCACGGACACCAGCGGCAAACGGCCAAGAGGAGTACAGATGGGACTTTAAATGGTCGCCCATATGGGACAGCTCTCGAAAAAAAGCAATTGCCATGAAATGGGATGAGCAGAGTGCATTAAAAAGTTGTAAATTCGAATTATGATATTAAATTTTAGTCAAGTGGACGCGGGAGAGCTTCCAATGAAAGCCAGATGCCAGCACGAAATGGAAACTTATAAAATCAAATGAGCGATCGTTAAATAGAAAACATCGTGATGGAGATCAGTTCAAGCTTAGAGCGCCATAAAAATGATCGAGAACAATACTCAAGTTTAATACAATGCTCTAGGAATTAATGACGATTGCGAACTTTATTGATCGTTATGTGGGGTAATATGAGGTCAAATAGAAAACGCCATAGAAAATAAAGGTCCAGGAAATGTTGTAAGTTAGAAAGTACATGATAATTGAGTGATCATAAAACATGCATTTACCTTCGGCGAATGCTTTAAATAGTTCATTTAATGATGTTCTAATAAAAAATCTACAGTATTGATTTGTAATTATGAAAAAACACCAGTCTCAGTATTTTTATGCCTTTGCGGGCTATATAAACTTTATTACCCATTTAAGATGGCCTATAATTATTAAGCCAGCGCTGAAGGAGTTCTTTAATTGAATAACCAATGAGGCGCGGCTTGAAAGCAGGCTATTTCGAAAGCTTCATACTTTTGTATCCTTTTACGATGTGGAAATTTTTTATGCTGCTAAAAAGTGGGTAGTGGAGTCTGTACAACTAAGTCAATTAATCTAAATCAATTGATCATGCCTAAGGCTATGCAAATTTGGTAATAACTCAAAACCAATTCCCCCACTTAAAATTGGTTTCTGTTTACGATCTCCGATTTTAATTGCAATTTTTGCACTGTTTTCGTTCCCTGCTGCGAATATTTTCATTTATCGAGCCAATAATATCAAATCATATGGAACTTTTAAAAATCGTTGACAGTTTTCGCAACAATTAAATAATAACTAAACTACTTGTACTCAAATTACGTTGATCGTGTATTTTGTAATTAACATTTCATAAATTTGCCATCGAGATAAGAGAATTTTTCCATTAAGAATCAATTAAAATGTAAGAAAAAAAATTGCAGTCTGAAACTATCTCGATTGAACCACTTTTCATACTAGATATAAGATAAAGCCACAAGGCGTACTCTTCGAAATGTGTGGCAATAAAAGAAAAATGTGTTTTTATTGAAATAGCATAATTCACATGAAAATGCCAATAAATTGTCAGCAGATTATGCGGTTGGCTCCATTAAAAATGAAATAAAAATAAATATATGTGTGCGCAAATAATATAGATATACATAGTATGGCCTGAGCGATTTAATCGCTGCCACAGCTCGGTTAATGAATTGAATTGAGCTGGCAAAAAAAACCCCAAGTGGGCAGTCGCCAAGTGCGCCGGCGGCACTCGTTGCTCCGTAGGCTTTGCGCTTTTTGATCTACTCTAGATTGGCACTTTTAGCGTAGCGCCATGGATACCAAAGCGACTGAGAAATAATAATAATAAAAATTATGCACTTGCCACTGCGCAAAAAAATTTGCATAGACATACGACTCTATTTCGGTTTCGGTTCAGCTTGCATATCTCCTACTCGCTGTCCGTTTAATCGCCATCTATGTGGGTTATTCATGGCATCTGGGGGAAATGAGGCAATCGAGCGTGCCAAATGGAATTTTTGTAAGTAATTGAAAAATGTATCTAATTGAAATGCATTCGGCAAGGAAATCACAAGTTGGCGCCATCTGTAGGATATGTGCGGAACTGAGAGAAAATGTCCTTTAACTTAATGGTTGCTGTATCTGCTAACTGTAAGGATAACAGTTATACAATTGAGCTTTGATGGTAGAATAATAAATATTCAAAGGAATTTGTATGCTTTAAGCTTTAGGGTTGTAAAGGATTTGCTCAGATCCTTAAAAGCTGAAACGTTTGGAATGAACTGCTTAACTCCGAAAAGTAAATCTTTCGGTCTTGTTTCATTCCTCTAAGGGCTCTATTTCTAAGAAGATTTTAGAGAAGCATTCCTCCTTAAAAACATTTCCCAACAGACGTGAGCAACTTTACAAAATGTTTTAGATTTTCTTGGGTAATCCCACAACTTAAGTTAACCCTGGGAAAATGATCGGAATTCGCCCGGCCGAAACTCCCATTGATTTATTGGCAGAGAAGGCGAGAGCTTAAGAAGAATGAACAACAAAAAGAAGCATTTTAATGTAATATGTTGTAAAGCTAGCACACGAAAATCACCCATACCGACCACATGCTGGTGTCCCAAATGCATTAGGGGAACCCACGGAAAAGCGGAGCCGCCTAAAAGAAAATAAACAAACATAGCAACGCCCGCATTCCGAGGAAAGCGCCAGCCGCAGCAGCTGCATGAAAAACAGCGACTAGTAACAGCAACTACACTGGAAAAATATCTGGGAAGATTTGATTAAGACACAACATTAGAAATGAAGCTTTACATATCACTTTTTATTTGAATAACTTTTGAAGGGTTTATAGGTCTCAGCACAATTAAATTTGCCGCTCTTCTTAGTTGTTAGTTTAATTTCTTTTGCGAATTTATATTTTTTTTAAATATATTTATGCATTTTATTTTCCGTGTATCATCAGCAACAACTAGCAGCTTGCAGTCACACACAAGTCAAAGAAATTTGCTGTTAATTCACGTATTAACCTTTTGACATTTGGCAGCATCGCCAACGACGACGATGGAAAAAAAAAAACAAGTCGACAAAATTCCAATATGGGGAGACAGAATTGCCGCGGGGAAAATCTAGGGGCAAGTTGGTGGGCGGTCATGCAGACGGGGAGCAGGGCTTAGGCACATCTGTTGTGGAAAACTATGTCAATGTGCCAGCAACAACCGCAAATACAGGGAAACTTTTGCCGGGGCGTCGGTTTTCCACATTTGCGTTCGCGAGTGTATTTGTGCGAAGATGTTGGCATGTGGGAGAGCACAAGCTGCGATCGGCGGTCGGTTTGCTGCCACACCAAATGGAAAGATGCAAAGGTTTTGATTCGGATAGGAATCGAACTATGAGATACCTGTATAAACTTAAGATACATATAGAGAATCTCAAGTAAGTTATTATTCTAAAAGAATATGGCTTGAAGTCATTTAGGAAAAATTATGATTTTTGCGACTTACATTACATTAAAATTATGTTCTATATTGCAAAATTTCAGTATTTAAGAGTTAAACTAAAAATGTATGAATAACCTAATTGTCATTATTATTTTATGAGATATTATTAATTACTATATAAATAAATGAAGATAATCATGCTAACATATACATATATTACATATATTATCGAAAATCAACAATTTGATCATACTTTTAAACAGGGTAGCACGAAAACTCGTGTCTATGAAGTACGTGTGCTTCAATGACTTTCAATTAAATCAATATTCATCGTTTTGGCTGAGGCAGCCGCTTCGGGCTAAATGGCAATGGGGCGACCAAGGCATCGACTTCAAACTCCGCTCCTTGATTAGACGCGACAACAACAACAGCAACAACATGGCCAGGCAGCAACAGGCAACATCGGCTAACAACAACAACAACAGCAAACGGCAACAGCAGCATGGGAAAATGTGCAATTTTGGCCAAAAATAAATAAGCCAAGCTGGACGGCAGAGGACGGCGGTGAATCGACCTGACCGTCCCTCGTCTCACATTCGTTGCGCAAAAATTGCTGCCTGTGTCTGATGATCTTACACATAAAAACATCATTTTTTGGAATTTATTCCATAAATATTTGTTAAAAATATAAAAAAAAATTAAAAAAATAAAAATAAATTCTCCTTCCCCTAATAAGAACATATTTTAGGATATGAACTTGTATTAATTTCCTTTATAACCATTAACTTTTCCACGTGTAGTCAGTAATCAAAGATACACCAGGGAGAGCAGAAAAATAAACATTTGAACTACTAGCCCAGGCCTTTCACAAAAAAAAGGAGGCGGGCGCCAAATCGCGCGCAAATAATTAATGTTTGGCAATAATCGAAGACACCTTCGGAGGCAGTTGCAACTTTGGCCGGCTGCCAGTTGCCAATTGCCAGTTGCAGGTTGCCAGCTTGCCATTTGGCCATTTGGGCAGTGGATTTTGAGCCGCGACAAGTGCAGCCAGCGGGCATGCAAATGAGGCCGCAAGGGAGGCGTCACCTTGCCGGCAAAATATTTTAGCGTATTTTCGTTGTAATTACAGTTTTTGGGCGGAGATTTATGAGTAGAAAACGGTGGTGAACAAAGTTTACTTTACAGCTCCGCTGAGCAACAACATTTGACACCAGAAATGACAATCAGCACGTTTTGATATTATAAGACACCCAAAAAATGAATTTGCATTTTAATTTCAAAAAAAGTGTTTTAGATAATCCTATATTACATTATATTTATTTTATAAGATATAGTTACTTTAATCCTAGCATATCCAATAAGCAATTCAACAAGGAAACAAACTGTAGCCAAAGTCAAACCACCAAACCACAATCCCGCAATCAGGTAATAATATTCCACATCATTTGATTTCACTTCCAAATGCCGATCACGAAATGCCAAATTAAGCAAACCACTTTGAATTCCATGGTGATAGGCATCGTCCTTCATTTTCAGATAAATTCCACTTTCAAATATTTTCCTCACAAACCAATTAAACAACTGCAAGTAGGGACGTCCAAATGCAGCGGATATTTGAAGAGGTTGCTGGTAGAGTATATGTAGAAATTTCCGAAAAATGGGAAACCGTAGGAATTTCTGCTGATAAAGAGCAAAATCAATGCGATCAAAGAATCCTGAATGAATACAACTTGTGTTTAGGTTTCTTCGATAAATATCTACGTCTGCCTCTGAAGTAGGGACAATTCTTTTTAGTAATTTCTTTCGATCAGGGATAAGTTTTTCCATAGTTTTAATATCAACATCTATTAAGGGCCAAATGCTATCGGTTTTATCCAAATCCTCCCAAGTATTTAATTGTTTTTCATACATTCCTGCGGTCGAATTACTCGATAACTGGGCCACATACAGATTAGTTAATATAAATCCTGAAGTTGTTAATATGACAAAGAGAAAGAGGCGACGAGTTGTTGGTCGAGTTCCCATATCTCTGCTACCCGACAGATACATAACCAATCGAAGAACTTTTAAAAATGCAGCACTTAGGCTTATTTGTCCTCTTGAAAAAATCCTTAAAGCCAAGGAGCAGTAAGTTAGCATTATTAGCCAGGCTATCCAAGTGTTAAATGCATACGGCCTTATTAAGTAAACCCAGTTGGGTAAGGGCCTTGATGTGGGCACTATAAGACCACAATTTTCCAGATAAAGTATATTGGTCATTGAAAACCTCTCCAGCGGTCTGATTAGGAATGGGAAAAAGTCTATTGTACGATTTGCTAAAAGTTCAAGACCATCGTTTACAGTTAGCACATCCATTAACCGAACGGATCCATTGAAATGGTTTGTAAAGTCCACAATCATCCGAAACATGTATCCAGATAGAATTAATCGATTTTGACGATCTCTAAAAGAGAACCAACGAGGAGCTCCTGCTGTTACAAGTCCGCTGGTGATATTATATCCATTGAAATCCATTTTGTTACTGGATAGATTATAGAACTCCTTGATACTCTTTAAGTTCAAAATTTTCAAATCTTGATATGGCATAAAGGTGTACAATTCATCGGAGTCCGGTAGCATTACAAGTATATTCACAAAACCTTCATTAAAACATCGACTGAATATTTGTATTAGTTTGTCATAAGATCCTCCGTTAAAGAATATAAGCACTTGGAGGTGATGATATTCCCACAACCAATTTGCAAGGTAGTGAAGTCCACGATCCAGATGTTCATCTTCCAGATACAAAGTGGTAAGGCTGCAGCTACTGAAGTTTCCTTTCAGAACCTTTTGATTTTGCGGATTTTTAATCCAAAGAGTTGGCACAAAAGTTCCTTTGGCTGATTCCAAAATATCTGCTCCATTGCCAAACTCTAAGAACACGTTAAGTTCCGTTTGGTAAATATTATTTAATTCTTGAACTGTTTGACCCAAACGATTTCCATCAAATAGTGAAAGGCTTTGAACCGTATTCAGGTAAAGTAACTCCATTGAAATGTCTCTGAAATCCTCTGCTTCAACGTTCTTTTATAGGCCATGTTTGACAAGCCCCTAAATTGTTAGATTATTTGATTACAGTATTTTCTTTAATGCTTTGTAGAAAATTCCAATTTGAATACGTAAAATAAATACACAGGGGTTAACTAACGATCGAAAAAAAATACAAGTCATTTAGCTTATTATAGCATAGCGGCATTATACATTATTTTATTTAGTACCTTGAATATTTGCGGCCTGCCTATAGGAGAAAGGAAATATGCGATGTGTATTTAATTCAAGCAGTGCACATTTATTATATTTACTTTGGATGGCATTAGTACATTCATTTTTACGATTACAGTTTAATGAATTGTTACCTGAACGCAACAAATATTCCTTTTCGTACAATTTATTTATTTGTTACCGAATATTTAAATCTCCATCTCTCTAAGAAAAAAGCTATAGTGCTCATACACCATCCCATTCCCAGTAAAATGTAGGCAAAGAAATAAAAATCCTTGTCGAATATTTTGATTTCGCGGGATTGGGATTTGCGAAAACTAATTTCACCACTGGCAATTCCTTCGAGAAAAGAGTCTTCCTGCAGCTTAATCCAAATACCAGATTCATAGATTCTCCTTAGGTAATTGTTAAATAATTCCACATACGGTAATCCATGTCGAAGTGCCACAAATACAGGTCTTTGGTCATACACCTCTTTTAAAATCTTGAAAATGGGCACTCGAAGATACCTTTGCTGAGACAGCTCGAATGCAATGCGATCCTCATAGGCTTCATAGGCATAGCTGGTATTTAGGCTCTTGCGATGCTTGAAGACCTCCTCGATGGAGGTTATTAACATAATACTCTCAAATTCTTTTTGTATAATTTTTTCTTTGGTCATATTGTGTAGTACCTCAGCGTCAAAGCTTTCTACTAGCAATGTACGCTTTTCACGAAACAAATCATCAAAGGTGTTGATTTGACTTTTAAACAAGCCGGTAGTTATCGAGTTACTTCGATAACTGAGCGGTATAGAGATTGGTCAGCATAAATCCAACTACGAAGAGAACGATGAAACTAACAACCTGATGTGTTCCCATATTAAAGTGCCATATTTTGCTCACAGGAAGCAGAAACAACAGCTGCAAGACATCCATAAAAGATTGCGATAATGAAGAATTCCCCTGCTGTCTAAACCGTATCCACCAGATAACGATTGAGGCGTAGACAAAGCTCACAATAATAGTAATCCAAACTGTGCTACGAAATGGTTGTATAAAGTACAGACTTTTTGGCAACGGTTCTGCCCAAGGCACCATGATATAGGTCTTAATGTTGTATAAAATATGACTGCGGTAGAAATAGTACCATTCCAAGGAATGCATTATCCGGGGCATCATATCGATTTCTCCATTTTTCAGCGCTGCCAAGCCCTCTTTATAGGGTATGGTGTCCACATAACCAAAAACATGCTCCTCTGTGCCATTGTATGTCTTGATGAACTCCTTAACCATCCTGTACATATAACCAGCGTATACCAATTGACCATGTCGATTTCTATACCGAAAACATCGAGGTGTCATCGTTTCCACGCTGGTGCGAACCACCTGTCCTTGTAGGTTTCTCAGTTTTGTCAATTCATAGAATGTTTGCATATCTTTAATTTGATGTACTTCGACTTTCGGATAGGGCTTATAGGTGTAAAGCGATCTATTCATAAAATTCAAAGCAAGCACATGAATAAAACCGTAGCTTAAAACTTGTTGAAAATAAAAATCCATGTTGGATTCCACGACAAATAACATTGGTAAGTACTGAAGGCCCCAGAGCAGTTCCTTTACTCCATTTAGAGTTCGATTCCTTGTAGAATCCTTAAAACACGCAATGATCAAAGAGTGTGAGCTCAACCTACCCAATATTTTCATTTTCTCTGCAGTACTATTCACGAATAAATTTGGCACTTCCTGACCGATTTGAAGTGCAACGTCGTTGCAATCCAAGTAAATATTAAGCTGTAGTCGCTGATAATGATTAAACTGATGTATTACTTCTCTGGCGGACCAACTTTCGGATCTGCCAGACAGCAGGATAATATTTAAGAAAATCAGCCAGCAAGACATGATGCAGTCCTGCCCGAAAAAGGACACTGAGAGCCGCGATACAAAGACTTGACCGTTTTAAGGCCTGGCCAAGATCTCTATCGGAAACAATTACAGTGCATTGTCAATAAGTTGAAGTTGAAGTGGAAGTCAGAGGCGATGTTGGAGTCGAAGTCCAAGAGCAAGTCGTGCGCGGGTGAGTGCACTGAAACAATTTTGTTACCAGCTCTTGGTAAAGGGTGACTAGACTTAAACAATTAAGCATGTCTTTAATTTGATTAATGAGTTACACCAATGCTACTTAAAATCCAATTGTATAACTAAATAATGTGAGTCGTTAATCACTCTTTCTTTCAGTGTATTGCTTATCGCAGCATCTACCAAATTGCCCCTTTGACCACGACCACGTAAACGTAATTGTTTGCGGTCTGACTTCGGCAGTTCTAACGTGACCAAACAATTGCTAAATGTCATAGATATTGTTAATAAAATTACATGATTGCATAAATGGGCGCTAAACTGGGCGGTGATCTAAGAGAATTATGTCAGCCAGATGGTATGTGCCAGTGAGTGATTCCCAATCGATCTAAACGGTGATAAATGTAGTTTTTATAAGGTGCAAGATGATCACTACACTCAACAAAACCGATGGGTGTTGTGTATCTTTATAGAGGAGCAGTCGTAGCTACATTTATTAAAAGATTATTTTTTAAATAATAATTTAAAACTATGTGTAATGTGTGTACTTCTTTTGAAAACCTTTAAAGAATACAAAAATTGCATTTATTCGTTAAAATTATTGAGTGTTGACTGACCCGCTGCTCTGATTAGTCTCAAATGCTGTCACTGACTTTGGCTTTGTTATTTAAGACGGTTGTCATTGTTATTCTTAAATTCGCCGCTGCAGTGGCTTTTGGCCAGAAACTCGTTAGCCCACAAGAGAGATCAGCCAAGGCAGGCAAAAGCAACAAACGAACCGCATTGAAATTGAAATCGCTCATAAATTCAGTTGCTAATTGTAAGGAATGGCAGACCTTGGAATTCAAAGAGGCAAAACTCATTTCCAATGGCTACTGCAGAATGCGAAAAGCACAATCCCAATGGGTAAAAATGCCTTGCAAAAAAGAAAAAAAAAATTATGAAGCCGCAAAAACGCCAAATAACAATAAATAAATATAAATTTCAAGCGCAAACAGAAAGAGCTATTGACTGTTGACTTTTATGAACAATTAGGCGGCAGCCACTTAAAATGGCCAACATACTTGTGCATATACAATATATTTGAATCCCCCAGATGCAGATACGCCAAACAAAAGATGCAGATACTCGCACATATAAGGCCGACTCGCTAATCGCAATGGTATAATGGCTTCTCTATGGGCCCGGCCCAGTAATAAAATACAATTGATTAGATCGACAACTGCAGTCTCTGAAATTCTGGAGGGGGCGTTATCGAGGGGTGGCACTTGGGTTGGATGGAGCAAGAGGGAGTCAGGGCATTTGGACTTTAATTAATGCATTCAAAGCATTTATGTAAATGGCGGGAAATAATTTATCACCCATTCAAGACAGCGACAACGAACGGCAACAACGACCAATCAAATGTGGCATCCAAGCATTGCAATACAGTAAAGAAACCTATCGTTCAATGGATTGCCTAATAGATATTCCAACTTTAAAACGCCTATAAGTAAAATTAATCATAATGAGTAATAAATATGCTAGCAGACTGAAAAACCTGTAGTCATTATTATCTTAACTGTAAATGGTAAAAAAGTTGCATAAATTACAAGCTTTTAGGACTTGCCATTTTTTATATTTTTACATAAGCACCACTTCAGATTTTATGTTTACTACTGAGACAAATAAACCAAAACCTTTTAAACAGTTAGCCATATAACATTTTTATAGCTCAATAAAAAATAATTAAATTATAAAAATGGAATACTTAAGGCAATAACATCTATATTGTGATATGAATACATTTAATTACTATTTATATTTGTCAATAAAATCGTTTTCATATTGCGAGCTCTACTGTGCTTCACTTTTTTCCCATTTGCTACACAAATCTTTCGATATTTCCATTTTTTCTCCATTTCTGTGTTCATTAGTGCAACGCCCACACATTGGGCATTAGGTGGGCGTGGCCGCAGCGAACATTATAAGCGGCAAATCGTTTGATTTTCCCAAGATTTCTCGTTCGCTGTTTATGGTTGTTGTAGTTGTCCATGTAATTAGTACTTAATTTATAATTTTTGTACCGCAAAAATCGCAAGTCAAATTGCTGGGCTATGTTCTGTGTGGTATGCACTAGTGTGCTGCTTGTTTGTTTGAGAAATCGGCGCAAGGTTATAGATACTAGATTCCAGATACGAGCTATAGGAAGGCGGTACTGTGGTGGGCCGGCCCAAGGCGTTTCTGTGTGGGTGGCTTGGAAATTTTGTAGCTGGGCTTCGATTTGTGGGATAAATTCCAATTGCCGGCAAATGCAAAAATTATTGAACTAAATATGCCACATATTTCTTCACCTTAACCTTCTCTTTCTGTATGACAGTGTTCTCTGTTTTGTGCCGGCACTTTGCCAACAATTTCCGCAAATTAAACAACAATTTCTATCTTCCTTGATACCAGATAGTCAAGCGCTTAGCTCACATTGGCCACAATCATTAACTAGAGCTATTATGGAGCGAAGGATACGATGGAGCACCAAGAATTTCCACACAATTTTGCCGAGTTCCAGAAGGGCACTGTTAAAAAAGCTTGACTAAAGAAAATTACAAACTTATTTGTTGGTGGTATGTTTTTAGAAAGAAATAATTATATTTCGTAGAAAATATAGGAGCTGTTATATAATTTATTTGTATTAATTTTTAAAATACATATTTTCTTATAGCTTGCTTTTAATCAAATATTAGGAGGAAGATAGCCGTCTCTCTGCCACTGCAAATGGCTTATTGTTTTCATATTTAGAAACGAATTTCGCTCAGTGCACATTAAATCAGGTGGCTGCTTGATGCTCATCCAATCGAGCCATACAATTAAATAACAGTCCGGCAAGATAATGCGACTAACTAGAAATAAATAAACAAGGCAGGCAGGCGCCCAGTGGCAACAACCACCACCTCGGATGCATTACTGCACCACCACCGTGCTGCCGACCCGACTGAGCCACCATCACATCGCGGGCTCCATCACTCAATCCCCATTGTGGTCGTCAATCAAGGTTGGCCTGTACTTTCAGCCGGACTACTGTGCGTACCCGATGGGAGGGACCGGCTTTGTCTGTCTGTCTTTTGCTTTTGCTTGCTCAGTTTGGAGACCGCATAATGATAGAGCGGACCCGCGGCCTGGCGTTAGCCGGGCTTTTCGGACGGGGCTTACTCAATTACCTTTGACTAAATTATGGCCAATTGTTGCATTGAACATGTGTTGCATAATTACGGGCTGTGGCAGCCACGTACGCTGCAAGTTGGTAGCTGCGAGCTGAAATTTGATTACTGCTTATAGATTAGAGACGCGAACGGAACGGCGATGGAGTTGCTGCGCGTTACGATGCACTGCAATCAATTCGAGAATCCAGAATAAATTCGGTAAATAGCTAAGTTAAAAGTGACAAAAAACTAGGCACAAGTTAGTATAAGCTGTAAAGGCAAGTCACTTCTGGGTACAGAAATTTAAACTAGCTTACACATATATTTCAAAGCTAAGAAGTACTTTTTTAAGGAATTTTTTTTATAGAATTTTGTAGTTTATGCAGTGCAACTATATTATTTTAAATTTGTATAATTATTTTTAAAGTGCTTGATATTTAAGCCAAACAATATGTGTATTACTTTCTTTTTAACCTAATCTATTCTCCCACTTTTCCATCAGTGCAGATAGTGCCTAATTTTGAACTTGCTCCTTCGGGCCGGCCACTAAATGTGTTGCAAACTTGGCCACGTTGACAGGTTAATGTCCATGGCCAAAAGGGCGAGAAGAAGGAGGTGTTTTTTTCCGAAGGGGCGGATATGGTTTTTTAGTGGAGAGTGGAAGTCTGCGGTTTAGGGCGTTAGTGTTCGGCCAACAAAATCAGTTTTAGGAGTCATGGAAAATGTGTGGAAAACTGTCGACCCACACGTGTTTGCAACATTGTTGTTGCTGCTGCTGTCGTTGTTACCATTGTTGTGGGACATATATATATATTTTTTTTTCCTAAGATTTTGCCGGCAATTAGCGTCGCAGCATTTACGAGTTCCAGACAAATTACCGGGCAACCTGTTGCAATTAAAATAACGGCACGCCAACTTTCGCCGCAAATCGTTCGCAACAGCAAAAATGTTGCGAGCACGCGTGCGACAACACAAAACAACAAACAAACACGGGTTGTTGTTTGTTGCCCCGTTTTGTGCCGTGAGTTTATGGCGCAAAACACTTAGCCAAAAGAGCCAAACCTTTTGCACACAAATTCAATTTGTTTGCATTTTAATTGTCGTTTGTCGCCGCAACAGACCAAGAAAAAATAAGCCGAGAAAAATGGTCAACAACTCGTCGCCAGTTGTCGCAGCAGCAAATGCAACATATACACTCGATATGGGTGTTTTGAATTTTATTTTTTATTATTATTTTTTTGGTTTTGTTTTGAGTTTTATGGCCTTATCCTACGCATTTCCAATGCTGTTAACAGCTTTGTCCGAGGGTGTGTTAAATATTTTTTATGGCTTACTTTGTGCGCCCAACAATCATTTCGGTTTTCCTCCTCGCGCGACTGGCATTTTTGGCTTTAAGCTGCATTGACTGCCATTTTTATGGTTATTAAAGCCGCGAGCCGTCTTTTCTTGGCCCTCATGTGTTAGCTGTTGGTTGTTCGTTGTTAGTTGTTCTCGTTGTTGTCGGTGTGGGCGCAAACTTCATGATAATTACGTGCTAAAAGTCAAGACAACACAAAGCGCTCAAAGATAAGTCCGCATTTTTATGCCGCGAATTTATGAAACTTTCAATAATAGACATGAAATTCGAAATATCTTTGAAAAATTGTTGGCACGCTTTTTTTTAATGGATAAAGCGTTTCAAATTTTTTTGATAAGACATTGTGGGAATTGTCGAGGAATAGGAATGTGGGTGCTATCTGACGAAAATAAAGCACATGAAATAAAGGGTTGGGATTGAACATTTATTTAAAAATTTTTTTATAATTTTATTAGTCTTGTAAATTTTTATAAATTTGCCAAAAAAAAACTGTTTGCCACGGGCACTTTAAAAAAAAAAAAAAAAAAACTTCCACACGCTTATGTTCTGCAATCTCTACGAAATCTGAGACCCCTGAAACCGTATCCAACAAATAAAAATCTTTACAAGATTATCATTTCACAGATGCGATTTCAATTGAGAAAAATATCGTATAACTAAAATACCCTGTGTGTGGTCCTAAGTCCGTGTAAGTTGTGCCTAAGCCCCTGGACGCAGACTGTTAAGCCCCACTGTGACCTGAGACCGAACGGCCAAAAGGTATGCAGACACAAAAAAAAGGCGATTACGGAAGGGGGCAGGAAAATAAAAAATAAAAACAAAAAACAAATCAATAACCAGGCAAACACCTGCAGTCCGACACATATGGCTGTCAAAAAAGCAACAAATACGAAGTCAGGCTGCCAATTGTCGACAATCAATCAACTATTGTTGTTAAGTGCCCGTTTATGTGGCTGATTTTTTATTGCAAACGCATTTCCCCACCATAAACTAGAAAATGTGAGGAAAAAAGCAGCCATGGGCGAGTTTTTGACTTGAATCCATGGAGTAGAGATAGTCACTTTGCGGAGCAAACAAACCCATTTAAGTAAATAACTTTCGTTTGGCCAATAAACAGTTGGAACTCCATAACTGTGACTTCCAAGCTTGGGAAGTCTTGAATTCTAGGATCTAAGAGTATAAACATTTTTTCAAAACGATGATACTTAATTCGAAATCAACTTCAATTAAATGTTTGTTTAAGTACGGCATAAAAATGGTATAAATTCATGTGCATACTTATAGCCAACAAACAGTAAATCGTTTGGGTATTTGCTGCATTAGAGGCTTCACTGTACAACTACAACATGTTGCCGCATTATGTTACCAGCGACATTTGCATGCCGTTTGCAACTCGTTGCGCTCTTGTCGCCTCCATCGATTGGCAACAAGTGCAATCAGGTGATGTACTGCATTTGATTTTCACTGCCCGTTGCAGTTGCCAATGTTTCGGCCGTGTTATGCAAACGCAAAATGTCAGGCACCTGGGCAACATGCGGCTGAAATCGCCAAATGAATGTCAAACATATTGGAGCGACCGTTGCAAATGTCACCGTTTGACAGTAGACAACACAAGCAACTGAACACAATTGCACTTGGAAAATATTAGAATAAATTCTTAGAAGTGCGCACCTTTATAAACATTAAAATTTAAATCAAACTAAAGTCATTTATAACACATTTGTCTGGGAATCTGTATGTCATTTAATGATCTATCTGATTTATTACATAAACTTCTTTTATTTACTGGCTGTAAATAGGTTTCTCTAAGTGCCCCAACTGTGTTGCACTTGTTTCCCGCAACATGTTGCGCCTGATTGGCCTGGCAAGCGACAAATTAGGCAGGCAATCGCTTGACTCCGGCTGTGTTTATGGCCCATTAACTTTGTATCGGCAAAGGCAACGCCTTGATTAAGCAATTTTCTTTGCCAATAAGTTGGATTTTCGGCCACTCTTATGATGGCCAATTAAGGTTGAGGCATGCGTGGCTGATATATAGATACACTCGATTGCTCTAAGTTCCCCTTGGGGGTCAGCAATTTTTGATTAACCCCGCCACGGTAATGAAACCATTTGCGGGCTGACCACTGACCCACAAGTAGCATATAACAAGTGCATATAACAATCGCTACAATATCGTCTGGCTTTCCAACTTTTCCGGCTCTTTCGCTTTTTTGGCCCACCCATTTGCCTAATCTCTGACATTAGTTGAAAGCGTTTGATGCGAAAATTGCAGTTATCCGCTTGGCCGAGACTGAATTATTATAGTTGGCACTCTTTTTTTTTATTTTGTAGCTAGGATTGTAATTTATGTTTGGCCCGAAAAGTCAATTGATATGGCCCAGGCGATAACAGGAACTTAAGTGTTTTTTTGGGCATTTTCGTTTGTGATTCCTTGCGGCTATGAAATGCACTCCAAGATTGATGCCAAGCAGATGGAGTTGTCTGGGCCAAGATGCGGGTTCAAATAGCCAATAGATATTCACCTGACGTGACACGAACAATTGGGTTTCGCAAGAAGTCATGCTATCTAACCAAAAACACACTTAAATCTAAAAAAAAAAATAGTATAATAGGGGCGAAATATTAGAACAAAATAGTATCATGTTTTAAAATATATATAAGAAAGAAGTAATACAGCATTTATGAATGAAATTTGCTTCCTAAACCTCCAAGAAATCGTGACCGACCTGAAATAAATTCCCAACACGATCGCATCCCTAGTACTTGAACCCCCATTCTGCCCCCTCTGATAAAGTTGTAGATGTTTTGGCAAATTGATTTTACGGATTTTCGAGTAGAGTTGTGAGGGCGAATAACTCAAGTGTCGCCAGGGGCATACTTAGACTTTAAACAGATCGTTGGCTGGAGATTGGAAGCGGCGTTCCCAGAAGTGGAGGGATAAGTAAGTGGTAGACGATTGTTATTTTAATGTTATGGTCATGCCGGTATTTCGCTACGAATTGGGTGACGAATTGTGTGGGCGTTGGTAACGGATTGACAACAGAACGATGCCCTCCCTCTAAAAAGAAAAAGAAGCAAACATAAAAGGAACAAACAGCTAGGACTTTCCCATACCGCTCACGTCACCTTTTGACCCCGCCGACAACTGATCCAATCAGAGACAATCGCCCCAGCCATATTTGTTGCACACTTCACTTATTTTGTGCCACATTGTACACCTACAAATGTCACTCAAAGCAAAAAACATGTTAATTTAACTTGCGAAATTGGAAAAAGAAAAAAAATTCAAAAATCCAAACACAACTTTAAATACCCCCAAAACAACAATGGATGGCCAAAAAAGGTTTAAACGAAACGGAGATCACAAGTCACGATAATGATAAATCGCAGCACAAACATTTAGCCAGAGCTACTGCCACAAAAGGTCGAGGGTGGGTACAGTAGCACTGAATTTATTTACTCATTGTACAATCAAGAAATAAATAATAGGAAAAACTAAAAAAAAAAATGCTTAGCAAACACGAAGAAAATGAACCGGGCAAAAAAAACTTATGGCAAACATCAAAAAAAGGCAACGTGTCACAGTTCGTGAAATAACAATAGTTCAGTATCGGCCCCGGCGGCTGGAAGATCAGACTCAAAGTCTTTCGTGGCCGAAAAAAAACCAAAAAAAAATCAAATTGTATATATATATGTATATAGAAATCGGGGGAACCCGGATCGAGGAGGGTGGCAGATCAATATCTCAATGAGTTGTCGATTGAGTCGAGGCTGCCGAATAAGTTTCGAGGGTTAGGCGGCTTGTCATTGGTTCGGCTTCTGTGGTAAATGTAGTTTATTTTCATAGCTTATGACAACAACGTTAGCTTACTCGCTTTGCCTCCAGCAAATGGTAGCTCCATAGTTTTTCTAGCTTATTTGATTATGGCAAATATTTGAGTTTTTTTTTGGTCGCCTTTTCTGCACCATGCATAAATTATGGCATATTTATTTAAATGCATTTGCCGCTAAAGGTCAACAACAAAATGGAAACATTTGCTGATTGTATTATAATATTATTTTTGCTTTTTTGGGAAAATTTTGAGCAATGTTGTTGGCGTCACGAATAATTGCGACCCAAATTGAAGTTGCTAGTTTTCGCTTTTCGGTTTTGGTAATTTGTTTTGGCATAAAGCACGAGCAGCATATGATTAAGTTTTAAAGATGATGTTTCTATTGACATTTTGTTATTGAATAAGGTTAGCCAAATCTGGGCTTTATTGAACATAAATAACACATGTGGCGCCGAATTGCTTGACCTTTAATTATTTATGGTGCATTATTTTCGTCAGCTTTAACATTTTGTAGTCTCATACTAACAATATCACAGCTTATAACTTCGAAAATAATTAAGATCTTTTGCAAAAAACTTATTTAGGCGTGCTTTATTTTCAATCACTAGTTATCGTAATTATCTTTATTGTTGCACCTGATTCGTTCACCTGCTGTGAGATCCTTGTGTGTTTCCATATGCAATAATTGCTATTATCTGATTTTTTTAATGCACTATAATAAACGCTTATGTTGTCGTCATCATTGCTGTTGTTGTTGGCATAAATAAGCCCAGCTCGTACTCATATGAACGATGCTTATATGCGGCACAACTCAGCAGAAATATCAAAAAATGGACGGGGGTTTTCATGCTGGATTGGCAGATTGTTGCAAGGGGTAATGTGGCCAATAAACTTTAACTACGACAAAAGACGCATTTTGCTGCTACTTAAGACCAATAAATCTAAGCAGCTGCACTAGGATGCTGATGTTGCCGCTGCCGCAGATATCGCTAGTTGGTCTGTTGCTGCTGCACTTTTCAACTCATCGGCGCGGCCAAGAAAAAAAGAAAAAAAATTAAAGGAAAAAAGACCACGTCGAATCCCAGGCCAAGTCCATGTCTCCAGGTCTATGCGATTGTCATCAGCAACGGCTTTATCATTGTTGTTGCTGCCGCTGACTTGGCATGTAATAAGTTTCAAGATGATGCTGCAATTACCGCAAACAGCAACAACATCAACGCATTGATAAAATAGCCTTGAGTGTTGATGCAGCTACACTGCGATTTCTTCTTTATCCTTATATGCTCAAATAAGCATTTAGAAAATTTAAAAAAAATGTAGAAGCCCTGCAAAGCATTCTTCTTAGTTAAAAATCTTGTGTTTTTTTAGTAATTAATTTTCCTATTTTCGAATTGACCCGCTAGTATAGCTCCTAATTTTTTCCAGCGTAGCTCATTAATAGATACTTTCCAACATTTTTGCCCAGTGTAGAATGGGCTCGGCTTTGGTCGCATCGTTGATGTTTCTGCCTCATCTGTTGCCGGCTGGCTGCGTGTGGGGCAACTCATTAGTGGCATTTGACCTGCCTTGCACTCTTGCCTGATTGAATTTTCCATAACAAACAGCAACAACAACAGCGACGGCAACAGCAACGATTTCCGCCTGTCAAAAAGCGTTTTTCTCCAACACTTGAATGTGGCCAAGTCGAGAGGCGACATGTTTGCCACCCAGTTGAAAAGTAAAATCGGGGAGGGGCTTGCGATTGGCATTTTGTAATCAACGCTATGCAAATGCCTTGGCATAGTCACAGCATAAATTAAGCATCTAAAATCGCGGATGCTGCCGATGTGTTGCAGATATGTTGCTGATGTGCCATCGTGTTAAAAAAAAAAATACACACGAAAAATACCTGAATAGCGATTGGATCGGTGAAAATTGTTTCGATTTGACACTGATCTAGTGCAGTGTTTATGTTATCGCAATTTATTTTTTCACTCTAGCAAAAAGCTATAGTAAATATTTTGGTCTTTGGTAGTTATTAGCCTTATGTATTAATAACTTGTTTAAAAGTCACTATTTAATAGACTTTCTTAAATGTGCTTAAATATGTTAAATATCTAAATATCTAAAAATCCTACTTATATATTACCTTTCAAGTTTTTGCAATTGCAGTTTCCTTTGCCCTGTCAAATGTGTGAATTTGCGTCATTTATATCTAGCGTAATTTATCGCCTCACTGACTCAACTTTATTTTTCACACCACATTTTGAGATTGGTGTCAACAGATTTTCCTCGACAAATGTTTGCTGATCGATTTTGTTGACTGATTTGTACAAATGTCGATTAAACGAAGCGATAGCTATGCAAACAGGTGCATAAAAGTGTGAGAAAAGTTATAGATGAGTAAAATTCCACGCATCGATGTGGGTTTTTGATATATATTTCACACAGCCGCCAACCGATGGACATTAACTAATTGAAACATTCTCTCACCTTGCCACCAGTCATCTCTTCGGCAAGTGAACTTTGTGAACTCCTTTTCCGCAGAAAATATCTTCTGCCACATACGGTGGTCATGGTGTTATGGCGGTTATGGCCATGGCGGCTACGATTATGGCCCACATGTGCAACCTGACTCCTCGCCGCGGTGGAAAAACAATTTCCATCTGCACGGCCATAAGTCAGGTCATTGTCAGCCCCACGACCCACACACTGACCCCCCGCAAAAAGCCGTAAAAAGAGACGAGTCTGAGCTGAGAAGTGAAACCAACTTCGTTAGGCGGCGTCAGGGTCAGCAGCGTGCATCTAGCAACTTGCAACATGCAGCAGCCAGTGCATGTTGCATACATGCAGGGTTCAAAAGGTCAAGCGGCTGCTGCGGCAATTTGTCAATTTTATAACTCAAGTGGCAAATGGAAATTCTTTGTTCTTAGCAGGAAATATGAAAGTTGGAAATTCTTTTGTAGATAAACCGTTATACGATAACGTTATACATAGTTGTAAATATATATATTAAAGTATATTTTATAATTAGCTTTTAATATTTTGGTTTTGTGCTTCAGCTTTTAGAACCCCCTGCAATATTGCAGTTGGCTGAATGAGATGATGGAAAAAGGGGAGCTTGAAGGGTGTCGCGCATTAGAATAGGGCAACAAATCATCTCCATTAACCCAAAACAAAACTGCGCACACAATCGCGGAACGTGCATCTGCAGCACGCTCTAACTTCGGCCCTGATGGTGGTCCCCATAAAAACAACATGGAACATAACAGAAACAGATACAAAACAAAAAAATACAACAACTACAAAAAAAAGACAGGCTGCGCTACACTGAACTAAAGGTGGTAAAATTGGTGTCACTTGTCACGTAGAACGTTAATTGTGAAACGGAAATGCTGGCAGCGTGGTTGTTGCTGGTGTTTCTGGCGCGCCTCGCCATCATGTTGCAAGCTCACAAGATCGCCATATAATTTGCGTTTGCAGCTTCTGCTCCTCCTTCAGCTTTTCAGCTTGTTGTGGAAATTGAAAAATGAAATCAAGATACACGGCCGAATATGTCACGAGTGAAATTCCCTAGCATACAGAGGAAAAAATGATGCCAGTTGGGTAATCGTGGTTGTACAGCCCTTGATGTCTTTTAAAGAATTTAATATTAACTTTTGGGTAAACATAAGTGTTTTTTAATAACTTTGAAGTTGTTATTTTGTCTTTTTTTCCAGAATTTAATTACAAATAATTGCTATGTAATAATAAGTATCTTGAAGATACGAGTGCGTGCTTTACTTCCTATTTCTGAAGTATTTACTTAATCTTATTCTTTAAGTTATCCATTATTTTCCATGTGCACCAGACTACTCCTTCCTTTATATCTCAACAGGTTGCGGTGCATTCTTTCGAGACACCATTTGGCATTTGCATTTTCTGATAATTGAATTGTTTTTCAGTTGGCTTGAATGCCAACTTTATGTGGCATGAGTGGCCAATCCCGCACCGTGCAGCCAAAATGACAATTCCCCAACAATCAGCAATAAAAATAAAAGGAAAGCAAAGTGTCCCCAGTTCGGTTAGTTCGTTATGTGTGGTGTGTGTGTGTGATGAGGTCTTGAGTGGGTTATGCGGGGCAGGCAGTTAACCAACATGCAAGCAATCCGAGAGAGATGCCAAAATATTTAAAGGAAAAACCGGGCAGCTGGATGGCATGTGAGGGCGCCGTAGGCAGATCAGAAAAGGTGTGAGAATGCCTATGGACTTTGTGATACCTTAGGTTTAACTGGTACACACCTTTAAGTGGTATAGAAAACTAAAAGTAAATGTTAAAATATTGAAACTAATCAATATAAGTGAGTCCTTCCGTCTATTTTTGTTTTAAATCGTTTTAAATTGTATGGGAAATATTAAATAAAAAATGTAAATTCTCTTAACTATTTGGCATACCCAAACCTTACCTGGCCATCATTTCGCCTAGAAAAGCAATCAAAACACGCCGAAGAGTACAAATAAAAAAATAAGAAAAACGGCAGCCAGAGACAAGACAACGCAACAGACGTAACAGCAGTTGGCGTTGCACAGTTGCGCGATTAGTCGCGTGGGCAGACTGGGAGTCAGGCGTCTATATAGTCTCCGATTCAGATTCAGACCGTTCAGACTATGCGACTCGCATTCAGATGCAGATGCAGTTGCAGTTGCAGGCGCAGGCGCAACATGAGGCCAACCACAGCGACACATGCCGTTCGAGATTCAGATTTCATAGAGCAACCAAGGCGGACAGGCAGACAGATGCGATCCGTTCCGTTTCGTTCCGTTTTTCCATCCGACAGATCCGATCCGACCCGAAACCAACCAAAGCAAACCGATCCTAACCCAAAACGATCCGCACTCTTTTCTCCTGGCCAACTAACTGCCGGCGGGATAAACGATCGCCGTCCTACGGCTGGCACTTGCGGGGCTTTTGTGATTGGATTTATGTTAATTTCTGACGAGATTTGTGCAATGCAGTTGCTGTTGCTGTTGCCGTTGTCACTGTCAGTTGACAGCTGCTGCAAGTTGCAACTTTAAACTGTTTTGTGTGCGTAATTAATGGTGACATTTTTCGATTGTAAAGTGTTTTCTTGCATAATGCCATTGAGTACGGTTGACCAGGAGGAGTTGTCCATTAATAAGTTAATACCTTTTGAGTTCAGTTGTACACATTTTAGGGTAATACTCTTTATTAATTAAAGAGGGGTTTATACATAAGAATTTAAGGCATTTTACTATTGCAATTTTACAACGTCTTATCCTTTTCCAGTGCAACGAAAGAATTGAATTGCAATAATCAATATCTCAACCACAGTATGCAATTCAATTTCCATTGGCAGCATTTATTTTGATATAAAATTTATAAATAGCCCGCAAGCTGACAACGGCAATTAACAAGCCTGAGAATTTTTTGTGCGGCATTGGCATGTCAGTGTCGGATCTAGTTTTGAATTTTTTTGTTGTATATTTTATTACTGGCCAGGGCACAGCTGCCATTGTGGAAATGGACTGCTCCAATTGCCAAAAAATCTCAGGCACCGCAATAAATTCTTGGTCGGCCGAGACATAATTGAACCGGATCGAAATATATATATATATATATGTAGAGTATATATGATTGTGCTCCGAATTAATTATCGTCTCAGCTGCAGCAACTTAAGTGACTGCCGAAAGCCCAAAACAAAAACGAAAAAAAAATCAAAATTAAACATAAAACGGCGAGAAAGTCAAAGACAGGCATTTTCCAGCTTGCACCTGGTAACGGTCGCGACAGGTCAGGCTATGAAAACCCCCCGAAAATAGGTAAAAGAAAATCAACAGCAGAAAACCCGCTTCGCAATATTGCACAAAACTTGCAGTCACTTGTG